>NC_041365.1:6118324-6198324 GCF_900634415.1 Cottoperca gobio | reverse complement strand
AAAAAAAAAAAAAAAAGTCCCCTATCATTTATTATATAGAAAAATAATTCTTCATTTAAAAAAACTGCAAATGTTTTAAAGGGATGCACAAGGGTTAATAGAAGAATGGCTTAACACAAACGCAAACACAAAGAAATGCAGCTGTAAGTGGATCAGTTGATGCACTGCAGGGTCTAGAGTGAATGATGTGAATGATTTCTGTGCTGCAGTAATATCTCACAGTGACTCACAAAATGGTACAAGATATTATCATGAAATCCATCAATGCATAAACATAAATAAGTAGCTGGGTCATGACAAGTGTCAGATTTGAAGTACGTACTTCCTGACAATTGTTCCTAATCCACTGAAGCATCCCTGTGTGTATCTGTGCGGCTGAATCTGAGTGTTTAGTTTAGTATCTGACGTTCGTTCAGCAGCTTCCAGCATTAGTGGCTTTTTGCCAGCTGTAGTGCTTCTTAGGTTCTTGAGCTGCAAACTAGATGTGATTTAGATGTGTAGGAAGTACAGCAGTGTGTTTTTTGTTTAAGTATTTTTCCCTCCACATACATACAGGCCGTGTACGTACCAAGCAGCCATTGACCACTGCCAGCAGCATGTCCAGCCAGGTGGATTCTCGAGGACGCAGCCGCACCAAGATGGTCTCCCAGTCACAACGTATGTACCCCCTCCCACCCACACACACAGCCTGACTTAAACCCAGCTGTGACGAAACATTCTGGGTATCAAGTCTACTTACCACATCACATAAACACACACACACACACACAGCAACAGAAATGGTGTGTATGAGCCTCTTGGCGTGTGTGTTTGTAGTTTCTCACCCTCTTATGTGGAGTCTCATTACTTGTTGCCTTCACGGTGACTATAAGCTCTATGTAAATGTTTTTGTGCCTTCAGGTTCCGACGAATCCGATTGCACACCAGGTATTCTGTTTGTGTGTCAGAGTCAGAGTGTGTGTGTCTATCTGTGCACCACTGTGGGAATGGTGGGACACCTGCTATCGCTCTCATTCTGGTCAAGGTGTTTTGTGCAAAGAGGAGTGAGTGTGTGTTTTTGTATGTGTGTTTTTCTATGCATGCTGTGTCTCATCACTGAGGATGGTGTGGTGGACAGTTTATTTTATGCTGCTCTGGCTGTCATTTAGGTTGTTATCAATACTTCAACAGATGTAATGGAATACAAGCCACTGGGTTTGCACAAAGTCTTGAAAGTTTTTTGTTTTGTTTTTCACGGTTAGGATTATGGTTACATTCGTACATAGTCCTTGAAACACCAGATTATGTTGAAAATGAAGCATTTTCATCTCCACCAAAAATCTTTAAAACTTTAAATGGAACGATGCTGTCTTCATATTTGTTTGTTGTCTCCTGGCGTCATGAGGGCGACCATCTGCTCTCAATGCGCAAGCAACATTTGACGTAGTGCATTGATGGTAGTTTGGTAACAATTGTACCTGCTCATTAGCTACTAGAATACAACTGGCTGGCGAACAAAAAACATAAAACAATGGCTTCAGAGATGATCCGCAGAGAGGAAGGCGTGACCCACGACTTGCAGAAAGTAGATCGACCTGTATACGAGAAACAAAGTGACACTATACATTGATTGCTGTGTATTTGAAGGTATTCTGTATTTGCATTCATATTAGCAATTTAGATGTGATACTAGAGGCTTTGAGATTCTGAAAATTCTCAGTTGAGGTACCTTTAATAGCGCTTGAATTTAACTCTTAAAAAGCTGTGCGCACCCTGCCTAAAGCAGATGTGTGCACACCTGCTTTCTTGCCGCATAAGCGTGGCGTTGGTTTGAAAAACCAGTTCAAAAGTGGACAATGATTGGACCACAGTCCACTGCACCAATTTAGATCATGACATTGAGTGAACAAGAGTTCAAAGCCCAAATTTCAGAACGACAGACCAACAGAATCCGAGGAAATGGCAGCTGAACAGAGGCGTAGAAAGATTTCTACGGATGTGTGTGTGTGTGATAGTGTATGGATATGTTTGAGCATATTTACTTTGAGGCATTTTCTTTTCCTCATTGTGAACCGGCTGTGATTGATACATTACAAGCTGTCCCAACATGCACTGCTTTTTCCCAGGCTATCATCTGTAGCTGGTTCAGTGTGTGTGCGTGTGTGTGTTTGTTTTAGCAACACATTTTCAACACCTGTTTTCTCTTTAATATATTTATTTAATCAAAGTGCTTCAGTTTCGCCTTCATTCTTGATGTAGAACACCAGGATACGCTCCCATCTCCCATCGTACTCTGTTCTAACTCCCATGATGCTTTTGTTTTTGCGCTGACACCCATAATTCATCTGGTTTAATCTGCTGTTCCTTCCCCCTCGCCTCTGCTTTCCCCCTCCTCCCAACCAATGGGCTTATTGGCTCAGGATCTCAGTCTGCTACCCCTGTTGGTGGTAAGATTACAACGCTACTTCTTGTCCGCTGTCTTTATCTTTACTGCTTTTCCTCTGTTGCCCTGACTTCCCCCTCCTTCACATGCACCCAGAAAGGTCACCTAAAGCTACTCCCACTCTGGCATGCTGGGATTTGTAGTCACAGACTGTTAACATGGCTGTTCTATGATCATGCTAAATACACTGCTTTGGGAGCCTTGTGTTCCTGCACTCTTATGTGTGCCTGGATGTAGTCTCAAGATAGAGAAGATGTTTTAGTTTTTTTTTTTATCCCCGTCAAAAGGACAAACACATTTCCCTAATGTAAAAAAAATATATATGTATTTTTAGATGCCAGGCAAATCATTCTGAACATTTTTGTAATAAACCTTTTACATAGTTCACTATCTTATAAACAGTTTATTAAAAAAAAGTCAATTGTGTAATGCTCACGTGTATTTATAGAATCCACGTTGACTTTGTGTAAATATAAAGAGACGGGGGAGTGAGGTTTCTGGGAAAGTGTCAAAGTATTCTTCTTTACATGAAAGTACACAAATTAACGAATAGATTATCAGCTACTGTATATCTGTGAAGTTGCAAGTCGTGGTCATAAACCGTATAGCCACAGCTGAAATAATAGTATGCATATTGTGAATATGATTTTATAAGTTGCTGAAGCTGAACTAAAAATCAAAAAGATAATAGAAGCATCCCTACTTAGCTTTTCGCTGCCATTTAGATGTATTTATTTAGCTCTGTGTCACTAGTACAAGGAAACAGATTTGTCATGGGTTGAGTCTGTGTGTGTCAATGCGAGAGTGAGTGAGATGTTTAGTCCTGTTGAAATCAGGTCCAGCTTCATGTGTTGAGCCCTGGAGTCTGTTCACACACTTCATATTCAACAACGTAGAGCAGCTTCTCTGTTTGTTTGAAGGTGGAAAGTAATGTGATGCGTTGTAGAAGTAAACACGGCGGTCCTTTTTAGAGACGGGATGTCATTGGGAGGAGAAATTAATCAAATGTTATGTAGTCATTTTGGACTAAATCATCGTCAATCTAATGACATTTTATTTAAATGTTTTTGTTGTTGTAATTTATTTATATGAACGTTTTTTGGTGTAAGGTGTAAAATGCCCGAGAATCTTCTTTCCAATGACGACAAACGTTGTAAAGTTTGCCATTAAGTTCTGTGCATCTTTAATATACGTAGTGTACGTTTCAACAGTAAAAAGTGAAGGGCAGTCGCAGCTGTCTTTGTCAGTTGTATGTGTACAAATCTAGTCACTATGTTCAAAATAAGATCCTCACATTAGAGGTGTGGTTACGTTTCTCTGCGGCTTTCACTGTAAAAGTTCCACTTGCTGCCTGAGTCAGGCTCTGACTTTCTCCCTGTCTTTGTGTTTTGTCCTCTTCTCTCTCTGCGTCTCTCTGAAGCTGGCAGTCGGAGTGGCTCCCCGGGTCGTGTGCTGACGAGTACGGCCCTGAGCACCATGAGCTCAGGGGCCCACAGGGTGCTGGCCGGGTCCAGCGGTGACAAAAACAGACGCAGCCGCATCCCCCGCAGCCAGGGCTGCTCCAGAGACTCTTCCCCCACCCGCCTGTCTGTCGGTAAGAAGACTTTTATTAATATTTACTTTTATATTTGTCTTCCTGCATCAGTGTTATAACAATGTCTTAAATGTTTGTAAATGCACGCACACAATCGTCCTTGGATCTCAACTTTTTTGCCCTCCTGCTCCCGGTCTTCTTTTCTTCCTGCCCCTGGTGCTTCTGTCCTCTAGCTCCTTCCAGCATTAGTTCCATCTACAACGGAGCGAGCAGAGGAGGTAAGGCTCCGACCTCGACCAGACCATCCTACTATCCATCTCTTAACCTCCACCTATCTATTAGGGCTGTACCGAATGTTCTTCTACATTAAAAGCTTCCATCGACCTTTTTATATAAAGCTTTGAATGTCTGTTGTTATATTTCATATAGTTGCTACTACGCCTCAATTTCTATACAGTGATTAATCGTATTCAATTATTATTCCTTTTTTTTATTATTAAATGAACTTTCTTTAATGAGTATAACTCGTCAGTGCGTGCCTCCCTTTGTATGGGACAAGCAGGAGAGCAAAGAGCTTTTTCACCACCGTAAAATGTGTTATTGAGAGGCTTCACGCCAACAATATGGACTGTGGATCGTAGCCTAATCTTTATCTTCAACTGTGCAGAAATACCAGGTTTAAACTAAATGAATTTAAAAAAAAGCAACATTCAAATATCAATGTTGTGATTTAAAGCTTCCAACTATTCGGTACAGCCCTGCTATCTAATTCTCATCATCATTTTAAAATCATCCCTCGTTCTTTATCTCCATCCCTCCTCTACACATCTCCCAATCTCTCCCGCCTTCCCAATCCCTCCATCCAGCCTCATAGAGCCCATCTCTCTAAGCTGTCTCTGACTTCATGGCTGTGTTGTTATGGTGATGGGTGCCCATGATCAGCTGATGTCCACGCATTATGAAAGCCTCCCTCTCTTTACTAACCTGTTGTCAGTGGCTGATGATCAAACCTTCTAGCAGGATCAGCGACGCTTCATCAGGGCTTCAGGCTTTGATTAACCCTGATTGGCTGGGTAGATGCTGAAGCTGATGAACAGAGCAATGAACAGAGAAGTTGATTGCGATGCTACTGGATGAAAAAAAAAACGCAGATCCTCCCCTCGCCCATCCCTCGATCGCTTAATTCATCTGAAAATCACTTCCTTTTCTATTCTGTGTATGTGTGTGTGTGAGACGGTGATTGCATGCGATTATCAAACTAATTTTTTTGTTTCATTTAAATGTTAGTCCAGCAGTCCTGTGCTTCTTCGGGTGCATCTCATCTAGAGCTGAAACAATTGGTCAATCAACAGAAAATTAATCTGCAGCAATCCTAAGAATCAATTAGTCGTTTGAGTCTTTCTACCCAACATGTACTGGTTCTAGCTTCTGAAGCTTTAATTTATCTGGGGTTTCTTTATGGAAACTATAATAGTGAACCCAAACAATATATGACTGTTAGTCGGACAAACTTAAGCAACTTAAAGACGCCACCTTTTGGGGAACTTTTGATGGGTGCTTTCAGTATTTGTGGACATTTTATAGACGAGCTGAAACAGTCGGTCAGAACAGTAATGTGCAACTATTTTGATAATTAAACTTCTTGTTTTTGCTCGAAAATAAAATAAAACAAGTGAATCCGTTGAGATGCACCCTCGGAGCAAGTAGACCTATGCTCGTATTCACTCTTGTTTCTGTCAGTTTGTCACTTGCCTGTTCTGTCTTATTTATGTCTTTATCAATGTATCCTCTATATGTATCCTCCTCTCGCTCTCGCTCTCTCTCTCTCTCTCTCTCTCTCTCTCTCGCTCTCTCTCTGTCTCTCTCTCTCGCTCTGTCTCTCTCTCCTCTCTCTGTCTCTCTCTGTCTCTCTGTCTCTCTCTCTCTGTTTCTCTCTCTCTCTCTCTCTCTCTCGCTCTGTCTCTCTCTCTCGCTCTGTCTCTCTCTCCTCTCTCTGTCTCTCTCTCTCTCTCTCTCTCTGTTTCTCTCTCTCTCTCTCTCTCTCTCTCTCGCTCTGTCTCTCTCTCCTCTCTCTGTCTCTCTCTGTCTCTCTCTGTCTCTCTCTCTCTCTGTCTCTCTCTCTCTCTGTCTCTCTCTCTCTCTCTGTCTCTCTCGCTCTGTCTCTCTCTCTGTCTCTCCTCTCTCTCTCTGTCTCTCTCCCTCTCTCTCTCTCTCTCTCTCTCTCTGGCTCTCTCTCTGTCTGTCTCTGTCTCTGTCTCTGTCTCTCTCTCTCTCTCTCTCTCTCCTTTATCACGGCTCATGTATGTCTTTCTTCTTTGTCTTCTTTATGTCCCTTCCCCTTGTCCTGTGTGTTCTTACTACCACTTTCCTTCACTTTACTGCTCTTCCTTCCCCTGTTTCCCCCTCATCTTTCCCTCTGCTGCGCTGCGGTGTTGTAACCCGGGTGGCGTTAGCTCGGGGCAGTCGTATCCCTCGGCCCAGTATGAGTCAGGGCTGCAGCAGAGAGGCCAGCAGGGAGAGCAGCCGGGACACCAGCCCCATACGCTCCTTCACTCCCCTTGGTGAGTAGCAGTCGCAGACAGATACCCGGGGGGGATAACTAGTAAACTCAGGATGAGTAAGACATCATAGGAGAAGGGAAACCTTTCCTTTATACATTAAGTTAGTTTAAACCAAAGAAACATAGGCTTTTATTCAGTGCTTGATTTAAACTAAACTTATAGGGTGATTTAAAAAAAAAAAAAAAGCAATCACTCGCGTTTTTTCAGCCTTTCTTTCTGCTCTCACACCCTGTTCGAAAAGTGTTAGGGTTGTGTGTGCGTGTGTGTTTGTCTCTTGTGTGTCTGTGTGTGTGAGTGTTAAACTCTGTATGTGTGTTTTAATCTTGGTTGCAGCAACGCGGAGCTACTCTCGCTCCACCGGAGCTCTCCACACACCTGACGTTTTTGGTGCCGCAGGTGAAGGCTGAGTACATCTATTTCTCCGTACCTCACCCACCCACGTCGCCTTAATATGTGTTCGCTCACCTGTTTTCTTTTTGTTCTCTTTAGTGCCAAGCATCTTCTCCTACATTATTTGTCAGCCTGTTTCTTTCCTTGTCCATTAGCCTTCGTGCTTTATGTTTAGTTTTTTATTCTGCTCCAGGACGTCGAACCTTCCAGTGGAATTGCATGTTTCTGCCAGTTTTACCATTTTGTTTTTTATTTATTTAGCCCTGCCCCTTTCCTGCAAGGACACCAACATGTTCTTCCGTGTTTTTTGTCAATCATACTTTCTCCCCCAGCGGCACCTGCAATGTCACCTAACAAGTCATCTCATCAACTTACAGGGTTGTCTCATGGGAAATGTAGTGTGCGTGGGTTGAGTAAATGAGGAGAATGGTGGATCATCAGAGGGCGAGTGAGAGACAGCTCGAAGAGTGAGAGAAACCCTAGGTCTAAAAAGTCTTAACGCTGTCCATCATTCCACTCTTTCTATCTGTGCAGGATCAGGTTTCGGCATCAGCCAGTCCAGTCGTCTCTCTTCTTCAGTCAGTGCCATGAGGGTCCTCAACACAGGCTCAGACGTTGAAGAGGCTCTCGCAGATGCATTGGTATGCAAAGGCATTCAACACATATACCTAAACAGAAATACCTCTATTCACATTCCAGTAAGCTGTCACCATGTGCAGCTCACACCTCCTGGAGTGTGTGTGTGTGCGCGTGTTAACTAACCCCTGGTTCTACCTCTGTTTAACGCTGTCAGCTGTTGGGAGACATGCGGTCCAAGGTCAGCTCCTTCTCCTGCCTCTTACCTGCGTGTTGTGTGTGTTAGTGTGTGTTTAGCCGTGTTTGTGCTCTATGAAGCAGGTGTGCAAGTGCATGTTTTCTGCCTGTGCCTGTTATTAGTCCATTTTCACTTTCAGTTTAATTTCATCTCTTTTGGATGTTTTGTCCTCCAACCGCAGAAGAAGCCAGCACGGCGGCGGTATGAAAACTACAGCATGTACTCCGACGATGACGCTAACAGCGATGCATCTAGCGCCTGTTCAGAGCGGTCCTACAGCTCCAGGAACGGAGGAGCCATCCCCACCTACATGAGGCAGACAGAAGACGTAGCTGAGGTTGGTGGCAACAGCACTACAGCAGAAAAAACTTGAGAACCTCAGTGTAGAATATTAAAGCCATGATTGAGCTATAAACTTACATTTTTGTTGCAAGTAAATTTTGAGACTTTGCAGTGAGGAAATGAGTGCCATTAGTGCATGAACTGGAAGCCATGTCAGTTCAGTATCAGGCTCAATATTTCTGTGTGTGTGTCTGTGTGTGTGTCTGTGTGTGTGTGTGTGTTTGTTTCTCTCACCAGGTGCTGAACCGTTGTGCCAGTGCTAACTGGTCAGAGAGGAAGGAGGGGCTGCTGGGCCTCCAGGCGCTGCTGAAGAACCAGCGCACCCTCAGGTCAGACACAGAACAGCAAATGTGTTTTAAAATAATGAAGGGATTCATAGTAAAGGAAACACTTGTGGTGAAAAAAATGACGTGTTTTCTAAAAGTAAAAGAAGATGAGTTTAACAGAAAATGTGAAAAATGGATTAGGGTTGGACATAAGGACATCTGCACTTTATACTTTCATTGACAATAATTGTATAAATGTTTAAATAAGCAAATAGTACTGTATACTGCATTACTAGTTGTAAACTGTGTCCTCCTCTTTGCCGCTTGTACGTTTTGATGTTATATTTGTGCATGTATAAAGGTAATAAAGACTAAATTGATTGTTGGTTTGCTCTGCAGTCGGGTCGAGTTGAAGAGGCTGTGTGAAATCTTCACCAGGATGTTTGCAGACCCTCACAGTAAGGTATGAGTGCATACAGTGCCCACACAAAGAAGCACAGCATTCACTCATTTACAATATCATGCCAAATAGAGTCATTATTTATCCCACTTTTATTTGACTTTGGTTCCACGCATTTTGTTTACCCCCACCATCCTTCACTTTACCGGATTCTGCCAAAACAAACACAAGCACACATTTGTAAACGGACTCGGTTTAACTCTCACGGAGGTTAAATGAAGTATTTAGAATACGTTTCGAGATGAAGACTGGTTAAACGGGTCAACATGCATCCGATGCACACACACACACACACACACACACACACACACATATGGATATTCTCGCCCGAACATAATCACAGGCATGCAGAGTGAGCGACGGACTGTTATCTAACGGCATGCCATGCCTGAGTTTGCGTTTGACCTCACACTCTCCGCCGTCCTGTGGGATTGTTCTGTCACTGTTCAGCAGCCAATCCGCCGGCTGTGCTCACTGCATTCACTGCCACTCCCGCTCTTCCCCCCCCCCCCCCCTCCCTCCCTGCAATCTGAAGCGACGACACTGACCGCACACACACACACTCAGACGCACAGATATTTGGTCTGCCAGCTCTTCTCTCTGACTAACCAGCTGCGTTTCGCCCTCTCTAACACTGCCACTTCTCTTCCGGCGGTTTTGAATGCCACACATGTCGTAAGGTGTGTGAGCCCCGCCCCCCCTCCTGCTCATTTGACGTTTGACGATTTGATGAATTTCAGCGAGACTCCGGCAGGGTGTACGGCACGGCAGAATCCGGTATAAGCTCAGCCTCCTTCAAGGTACTGCATCTCACCATGGATCCCTCTCCTGCCTTCATCTATCTATCCCACACCATCCCCACTTCTTCTTTCTCATCTCCCTTTTTTTTTTTTTCAAACGTCTCTCTCTGTTTTCTTTCCTAGAGTGCACAAAACATCACTTCACGTTTAAAAAGAAACACAAATGTGTCACTCTTATCTATTTGACTCTATCTCCATTTAGCAAATGTTGGATTGAAAGGCCACATGTTGAGCGTGCTCACAGACGCTCAGAGTTCATTCAGGTCTTTGTCAGGATGCTAACAGATGTGTCTCTCTCTCCCACATGCAACTCCCCCCCCCCCCCCCCCTCTGGAACTCTCTGTAGAGAGTAAGTTTGGCCGATCAGTGTTACTGTATTATTACATTGTGTTCTGGATGAAATCTCGCTCACTAACCTGTAACTGCACTGTCCTGCTGAAATCAACCACTGGCATGTAGAGATGTTGACCTTACAGTCTCATTGCGGTTGTCTTCTAATATTAATATTGTTATTATTAATGTGGGTGATTGAAATGATGATCATTTGTATATCAGTTACTCACCCAGTGCTACCTTGTGTTCTTGAAGAAGACTTTTCAACTTGCATGCCTCCACAGTGAACGAAGAATCCTTAAACAGAGAACATCCTTGATGGATTAAAGTCAAGTGGAGCGTTTAATAACACAATTATATCAAAATCTTACTATTTTAAACACTTAGCAAAAAGAACATGTGTTTGGGAAGTAGTGAGCACACGACTGGATAAATGAGACCCGGGTTATCGTTGTAGCAGTTTGTACACGGATGTATTTAAATTCATCAAGACTTTTCTCCGTTTACGGTAACACAGGGTGAGTAATTGATATGCAAATGATCATTTTGGGGGTGAAGTGAATAACCACTAACCTCACAATGGGAACTAATGATCCTCTCACATGAACCTTCAGCATAACATTCCTATGTCCTGTAATTAACTCTAAATGTTGGAATACTTGTGTGCATGACTGTGTGCATGAGACACGTGAATTGTTGAGTGTCGGAGTCGCCGTGTGACTCAAACTGTGTGTGTTTTAGGTGTTCAGTATGTTCCTGGAGACGCTGGTAGATTTCATCCTGGTCCATAAGGAAGATCTGCAGGACTGGTTGTTCGTCCTGCTCACGCAGCTGTTGAAGAAGATGGGAGCTGACCTGCTGGGCTCCGTACAGGCCAAAGTTCAGAGGGCCCTGGATGTCACACGGTGAGGTCACACTGCAGGCTGACATTAGAGCTCATGAGTTGACCCATGGGTAATATCAGTTACACAAATCAACACACAAATCATTGTTTACCTCCTACGAATATGGAGCAACACGGTCATTTATCATTAACTGTCAAGACACCTGGCAAAGATCATTTTACTCTTGAGATGTGTGTCTGTGCTGGAAGATGAATGTGTTTTTGTTTTTTTTCCCTCTGACAGAGAGTCTTTCCCCAACGACCTCCAGTTTACTATTCTCATGAGGTTCACTGTGGACCAGACACAGACGCCCAACCTCAAGGTAAAGTGTGGGTGTGGGTAAGAGAAGCTCATGGACTGTGTAAACATGGTAACTGCTGTACTGATATGACCTCATCATGCCTGCCCGAAACCCTGAATCCTGGGCTGTGATTGGTCAGCGATTGATCTGGCCTCTGCACTGGCTTTTTGCTCTCCTACAGTGAGGACACTCCCTTCAAGCTTCCCTCGTCTAAACTCCTTGTCCATCCTGCTCACTAAACCCTCCTGTTGGAGAAACTTCTCACTTCACCATTTCCCCTTCGCCCCCCAATCCTTAGCTTCCCTTCAAGTTCTGTGACTTCATTCCTCGCTCTCCTAACCCTTTTATCTCTCCCCCATCCACCCCCACCCGTTCCTGCCCGATATTTCATCCCATTCTCACAACCTTTTCATTCCCTATCAGTCTTTCTCTTCCTCTGCCTTCAAACTAGGCAATGAAGGATATTATCAGCGTCACAATTCACCCAAATATAAATGTCCTCCAGACTGTTCTCGCTATTTGAACATTTCTCTGCTGTCATTTAAGAGGTAGCTTGAGGTTTCTTTTTCATTTTGCTGTCAGCTGTTGTTTTTGTAATCACAAATGTCATGCAGTAAGAACTTAAAGCACAGACTTACTGAAGAAACTTAATAGTCAAAAACATTGTTCTCAGACTTTAAAATTCTCTGTTGGCTCAAAGCGTGACCTTACAGCTCACATCCCAGACTGGGGGAGGGCAATATGACGATATATATACGATATATACCGTGAAACAGTAGAAAAATATGTTTATGCAGGATTTTGGAGTTACAGGATTTATCTAGATTTTTGGTTATTTTATCTATAAACAGTTTCTCAATCGAATTTCCAGAAAGATATATCAATATCACACAATAGAAATACAAATGACACCCTGAAGATACTGCCTGAGGTGAGTTTCCTTGCAACGCTGATAAGTGTGAATACATTGCAAAGGAGGTTAATACAATGTGAGCACAGCCGTCATCATCCATCTTATCAACTGTTGCATGAAGCTTCATCGGTTTTTGTTGATTAACTTGGCATCAAAGCACTTGCACCTGCCATCATGTGGCCTAAAGGATTACACTGTGCATTACCGGACATTTCAATATCCCCCCCCGAGCCTACTTTCCAGTCTTATTACTCTGCACCCTCCATCCCTCCGCTTCCTTTTTCTCTCTTGTCTCCCCCCCTTCCCCTCCCCTCGTCTCTCCGTTGATTGACGCGGTGCTTCTCCTCTTTCTCTCTGAAGCCTGTGCGGAGCTCGTGTTGCGGGCGAGGCAGGGGAGGGTCCAGGGTAAAATTGTTCCCCCCCAGAGTGCGGCGCCACGCCTGCTCTCTAGACGAGCAGGCTGCAGCCTGGAGCCAGTCCTCCCAGGTCAGTGCGCTCCGGGGGGAGCAATTATATGGCGCGCACTATGCTGCTAAGTGATTTGGAGGAAGTATCAGGTCCCTGAGGTGCATATGGAGAGAGATTGGAGGAAAGATCAGGGCAGGAGTTGTTGTGGCGTTTCGAAGCCTGCGGTGAATGTTTGCATTTATTGGTTCCTTTGTTTTGTCATTTGTCATCACTTTTCTTTTACATTGATTTGTTTTCCCACGTGATAAAGCATGACCATGAACGCACTTTGCTCTTGTCTCACTAATTCATGGGGTCATTTGATTTTCAGACCTGCAAGAGATGCAGTTGTACATGCTGACTGTGAACATTGGTGGTCACTTTTTCATGCGCGTGTGTTCGTTGTTTTGTTGTTGCTGTATTTTTTATTTTGTTTCGCAGGTGAATATTGTCCGTTCAGTTTCCATGTTATCAGGCAACTTTACTAATGATTTGCATAAATGCACATTTTTGTATTTCAGGTGAAGGTGGCGATTCTGAAGTACATTGACACGCTGACGTTACAGATGGAAGCTCCAGACTTTGTGAACTCCAGTGAGACTCGGCTGGCCATCTCCCGCATCATCAACTGGACGGCTGAACCCAAGAGCTCTGACGTCAGAAAGGTGCTGACACACAAACCTCCAGCAGCTATATATATATATATATATATATATATATATATATATATATATATATATATATATATATATATATATATCGATTCAGATGTAACAACAAAGGAATTTAGAATCTTGAAGTCGGCCTTTCTAAATGACAGATGTATTTTGTGTTGCAGGCAGCCCAGTCGGTGTTGATCTCACTGTTCCAGCTCAATACTCCAGAGTTCACCATGCTGCTGGCTGCTCTGCCCAAAACGTTTCAGGACGGAGCCACCAGGCTGCTTCAAAACCATCTGAAGAACACTGGCAACGCTGCGCAGGTAACAAAGGGAGAGTTTCAGACACACATGTGAATCATTATACTGTAGCATTAATACTTATTTTCTAACTTAACTCGTGTGTGTCACTTCCTCAGGCACCAATGGGCAGCCCTCTGACGCGCCACACCCCCCGATCTCCAGCAAGCTGGTCCAGCCCGGTCACATCGCCCACTAACACCTCCCAGAACACCCCCTCACCAAGGTAACACACACAAACACACACACATCTGGAAAAAGTCTACAGATGTTTGTATCAATTAAACCACAGTAGTAGCCGTTTCCCCTTAAGCATGTGTTTATGCGCATTTTAAAGTACCGCAATGTATGGAATCAACTAAATTTGATAAAACTTCTTCAATTGCTCAAAAAATATGTTTACACTCGCTTGAGTAAGTTCTGATGTAGCAAACATTTAACTCACATGACTGATCATCTGTTTCTGCTACAATAGCTGACATGAAAGAACAATTAAAACGTTCCTATTTATCTCAATCAGATTTATTCTAAATAAGTAGTAAAACAGTTAATACCATATGAAATATGTACGATACAATACCGAGGGGATATTTAGCAGGATAGTTTGATGACTCACTTCAGCTGTAATGGTCCTTTTCATTGTATTTTGTGTGCAGTGCATTTGACTACGACACTGAGAACATGAACTCGGAGGACATTTACAGCTCACTGAAAGGTGTCACTGAGGCGATCCAGAACTTCAGCGTCCGCAGCCAAGAAGACATGAATGAACCGGTCCACCGACGCGAGGGAGACGAGGTCAGTAGGGCAGGCGGTTGATGCGAGTACATCAGTGTGTGTCGAGGCTGACGTGGAACGATTAGAGCTGTACTGTTGCGTCTGTAAAATATTCTTGTGATGGAAATTTGTGGGGTATTTTTTCTAATATTGTCGGCAATATTCACACATCACATTATTCAGAAATACAATGACATTTGCTTCCCTGTGGTGAGCAACATTTTATGTAGTGTTCTGCACCAGGGGGGGCTGATATATAAACTTTCCAGAGAGGGTTCGGCCTCCTCCACATTGTCGAAATCACAATGTCAAAAATAACAAAGTTATCCTTTTAATACTGTCTTGACACATGCAGCCATACAAGATATGTGTCATATATATAAATCTGAAAATATCTGCTCAAAGAATATGTAAACAAGATCTGACAAAGTATTCAACGCTAACAGTTCTTGCTACTTGGTGCTCAAACAGTAAATGGTTTTGATCCAGTCTTGTTTAGCCTTACAGCATGTGTTCCAAGACATGCAAAAGTCTAAACAAGCACACACACACACACACACACACACAAACATAGCTAGCTATCAGAATCAGAAATCCTTTTTGTCCCACGACGGGGAAATTTGCGTTGTTACAGCAAAGAGAGTAAAGTGACAATATATACTAGCTGACCCTGACACCTGATCTGTTCCTCCACTCTCCCTGCAGCGTGGGAACTGAGAGGCGTACATGAGGTGTTTATGGGACTCCTGACTGTGAACTTAATCCTCTACTCATGTGTCGTGTTTATGATCCCAGTGGCTGAAATTCACACTGAGGATTTTCTCAACAAGAACCTCCCCTTTTAATATTTGCTTATATAATACTATATACGCGCTTATCTGGAGACTGTGCTTGTTCAGTCGGATTTATGACTACAAAAGTAATGCCAGGTCTTTTTGCAGTCCCTCCCAACAACACTGGTCCCTTTTTAAGGACACTGTGTACTCTAGTTACAGAGGTGTGACACCCCCCCCCCTGACATTTACCCCATGAGAAGCATCTGAAATATAACCAGGTCACATGTCGGCAGCCTGCCAATCACAGCGCTCCTGACTCATCAAACCACCTCTCAGCTATGGGCAGTTAGTAGTTTGAGTGCAAATATACACGAGCAGCTTGACCCTGCTGAAGTTCTCACCTGGTGGTTCTCCGTGTGTCAGCGTTCTTTACTCCCAACACTGGGTTGTTTTTATCACGCCTACAGAACTTCAAGAAACTACAAAAGGAAATGTCTCCCAAAATGATTACAGTCATGAAGTTTGTCCGATAAATGAGTTACTTTTCTTTCAATGTGACGCCTCTTTGTTTGGTTGGTTGGATATAAAATGCAACAGTGACAGATTTTGTTGTTGTTTTTTGGTCTGCACCAAATTTACCAAAATTGAGCTCCTTGTGAGCTGGAAGTCTGGGCCTCTGTAACAATTGTGTTTGCATTTCTGCAGGGAGACGGCGGGACAGACTTTGTGGACGGAGGCCGCATGGCTCTGGACAACAAGACGTCCCTCCTCAACACCCCCCTGCTGTCCTCCAGCCCCCGAGGGGCCCGCGACTTCTCAGACTCTCCCTTCAAACACAGCCGCAAAGACACCAGCATGGACGACTCTGAGCATCTCACAGATGGTACACAAACACATTCTGACAGAAGAATCAGACACTGCACCGCATAATATAAATAAATATAATAATAATAAACATAATAAAGCTCTAATTCGTGTTTCTTTTCTCTTAACAGACCGCAGCCTGGACCAATCGGAGCTGGTGGCCGAGCTGCTGAAAGAGTTGTCCAATCACAACGAGCGCATCGAGGAGAGGAAGGCAGCGCTGTGCGAAATGCTGAAGCTGATTCGAGAGAACACCCTGCAGGTGTGGGACGAACATTTCAAGACCATCCTTGCTGCTCCTGCTGGAAACGATGGGAGACAGAGAGGTACACGCACTCGCTGCATTTCTGTGATATCACTGTAAAAAATAGGCCAAGCTAAACTCCTTTCCTTTTAAACTTCTAAACTCTGTTATTCTCCCTCCCAGCATGTGATCCGAACGCTGGCTCTGCGGGTGCTGAGAGAGATTCTGGGCAAGCAGCCCTGGAGGTTCAAAAACTATGCAGAGCTCACCATCATGAAGGCCCTGGAGGCGCACAAAGACCCCCACAAGGAGGTACGCGTCCTGAAATGTTTGAAACAGACAATATTAGCCTTGGGTCATTGAAACTGCTTTAAATTATGTATTTTGTGCAAGAATGGAAATGAAAGTTCTTTTCGGGGGTTTTTTGTTGGGTTCTTTTTACTTACCGTTGGTAAATAAGCTACCTTCCGCTAGTGCATGTGTGTCTCATTGTTTCACGCGCCGCCTGCCTGCAGAAAGTGCGACAGTGACGCACGCGCCTGATTGAATTTGAATGATGCAGGTTAAACAGCGGCAGCAAGCGAGAATGCCTGCTAGTTCTCATTACAAAAGTCCTCAATGTTGTAACAGTAAGTTACCTTCATCCATGTCTCGGAGTATGCCATGTTGGGTCCTTGAATTTGATGTTTAAGAAAGTGTGGGAACACGTGTAAGTTAGTTCACTTAGAAACTGTTTTTATCGTGAGGACTTCAGAGAGCATGAAGAGATGGTACCAAAGTGTAGAATCATGTACACATCTTCTTCATGATTGTGAGTAGTGATATTTTACCATGTATTTACCACCAAGTCATTGTTTTACAGCATCAGATCTGATAATGTTTGTGTGTGTGATCCTGCAGGTGGTACGAGCAGCAGAGGAGACTGCAGCCATGTTGGCGTTGTCCATCAGTCCAGACCAATGTGTCAAGGTGTTGTGTCCCATTATCCAGTCAGCTGACTATCCCATCAACCTGGCTGCCATCAAGATGGAGACCAAAGTGGTGGAGAGGGTTCCCCGCGAGGGCCTGATGAGCCTCCTGCCTGAGATAGTGCCAGGACTCATACAGGTAGCGCACATACAGAGATCACATGTGACTCAGTTTTGATGCTAAAAATCACGAACCACTATTAGAAGTAAAACATTGGGGCTAAAAGTATTTGTAGCTTTTGCTGTAGAGTGTTACCGTTTAAACAATTCTAGATCTTGTGAAGCTTGACCTTTTTATTGGCTATTTTGTTATTTATTTCATAAAGTCCACACGTTCATACATGACTACTTTGTTTTGAACAAAATGTCCTGCAGGTTGTAATCTACTTTATCTGGTTGAACAGGGTTACGATAACACTGAGAGCAGTGTAAGGAAAGCCTGTGTGTTCTGCCTGGTGGCCATTTACGCAGTGATCGGAGAGGACCTCAAACCGCACCTCAACCAACTCTCCAGCAGCAAGGTAACCTGAACTATAAGCATGTGAGACGTGGGCCGAGCCAGTTGCTTGAAGATGTGTAGTTTCTCATCTGTGGTACCATGCAAGCTCCTTATGTCTTTAGAAGTTATGGAGTCTTAACAGCTTGAAATCTGGCATCTTGAGATTCATTTGAATGTCTTATGTGTTTAGTCAGACATTTACATTGAAATAACATTTACGTTACTAAAATGACAAGACGGACATATAATGTAAATGTTATAACCAACAGGCTTCACCTCAGTAATACACCTTGTATGACTACACCTACATTTACATATGTATTCTGTCTGTTTTTCCGTCCGCAGCTGAAGCTGTTGAATCTGTACATCAAGCGTGCCCAGTCTGGCTCCTGCGGCAGTGAACCCCCTGACTGCCTATAGGAGACACGGCGCCCTCCCACAGGGCAACCACAGAACTGCAACTCTGCACACCAAACATAAACATCAGTTCATGAGCTCACACCCACACAGGCCGAGAACAAAACACACATCCTAACCGATTTCACAGTAGCCAACTGCGGACATCCACACGTGCGCTTGCAGAGTGACACACACACACACACACACACACACACACACACACACACACACACAGGTACACACAGTCCTCGTACATTTCCTGTCCCTCTACAAGATGGAAGTTGTGGTGCACAAGAGAGGAGTATTGTAGTTCTCCTGACCATCGCTGAGGATGCACCCTGACACTGAACTGAACCCTTACATTTGGATTAAACATAAACAGATAACACACGTTCAGTCCCACCCAGGTTTGTCACTAATCACTCAAGGATGAAGATATGAAATGTCCGTCCTCTATCCCCAACACTACAGTATCCCCTCTGAATAACATGTCGAGGTCAACAGGAAGTGATGCGTCTGCATGGTTCTCATTTTTAAGCGGGTGAGGTTCATAGAGCAGGCCTGAGACGAACGAATGGTGCCGTCTTGTGTCTTTCTTGAACAGTGAGTAACTGGGGCCAGGTAGACAGGAATGTAAATTTACATTGTGTCATAGTTTGGATTTATTTTACGCAATGAGGTTTTACTGCAGCGGTTTTTAATGTCTGGCGTTTTCACATAAACATACACTTTCTCTCTTTCAAAAAGGTGCTGATTAGCCTTCAAGGTACGACCAACAAACCGTGCACAGCACTAACGCAAGTCACAGCGGACACAGTACATAGGCAGATTACAAAGTGTAGGAGGTGTTATGTGCTTGGCTATGCATGAGACTAAATTAAAAAAGGTTTTATTGGAGTTCTATCGACGGTCCGAATAGTGTGGCTGAAGTTTTAAATTAATGTGAACAATGTCTGCCCCTTTCAGAAAAATTCATGGTCTCCATTTCTCCCAGCTCATCTTGGATCAGTCGGCTTCTGGGCAACATGGGGAGGAAGATGGGTGCGTGGTGCTTACTACATGAAGTATGACAGGCCTATTCTCGCATAGCGGATATGTATCTATATATGATATTAAAATTGAATATCCAATAACTGTGTCATTTAGGAAAGTTCCCGGGGTGGGGGGGGGGGGGGTGCACATGCGCACCTGTGCCCATCCTTTGTTTTTATTTTCTCTCTCTCTGTTGCTCTAGCCGTAGTCTCTCTCTCTCTCTCTCTCTTACTCACACTTTGGTTTTTTTCTCTGCTGAGAAATTTGTAGAAATGTATTATTTACAGCTCTGAAAAAAGAATCGTCATGTCACCCTTTTCTCTTCTCCTCGTCATCGTGTCTTTCCTTCCTCTTGTAACATTCTAGTTTTCATTGTTGTGTTTTCTCCGTGCATTTACAAAGCTGTGCTTACATTACAATAAAGAACTTGTACAGATCATGATACGCCCTGCCTCTTTTTTTATTGCAGTGGAAAGAGGAAAGGGTAGATAGAAATGTTGATGGCAGAAGGGAATTATTAAACGTCTTTACTGATTGCAAGACTGAACTATTACTGTATAAACTATTTGTCTTTGTTTAACTGACCTAGGGTCAGTGGTAAACCATCTACAGTATCTCCAGCTGTACCTTAAACCAACAGATCCTGACATTTAAAACCTGTATGATTAGTTACTCCAGAAAAGCTTAAAACTGAAACGATTCCTCCGTCCTTTTCGGCATTACTCTCTTATCTGATATCACAGCTGATGATAAAAGGGATAAGATTGAATGCATATTTGTGTGATTTGTTCTTGTTTTCCTCTAAAAATCCTTCAAATGAAACGGAGGAAGGACTTTGTTTTGTTTCAGCGCTCAAATCACTGTTTTGTTTATAGCCAGGATTGTTAATTAATTGGTAGGTCAGAGAGCTGTGGTAAGAAAATGTGCACACAATAAAGTAGACTAATCCAGACATGTGGTTTAAAAATGCAACATGTCTTATACAACATAGCTATTTGAGAAACTGGTGCTGAATTTCATGCATGCACCTGTGCTCCGGTCTGTAAATTTAGGTTACTGCCAAGTCCATGCAGTTAATGTGCTTCAAAAAGTGTCCGTCCTTACAGATCAGTTTATAAAATATGATGTACTGTTATAAAGTACACAACATATGAAGTACTTAAAATGAACTCTAGCTGCAACAGAAAAATGCTGCTTACACAATAAATCACCAGTAATAACAATCCAATAATATAATATATTGTAACACTGGAATGGATCAAGTAGATTTTCGGTCCATTATATTTCTGTGTTTTGCACTGAAGTCTGATTATTGTGTTGACTCTCATGTGTGAGAAGTCAGACAGATGGACTACATAAGTCGTGAGGCGGGTCTTTCCCCACATGGGCCAAAATAGTGCGTAACTTTGCCCCCAGCGTCTTGACTGCGCGACATGTCCAGAGTCCGACCGGTGGATAATTATTGACTGGACAACAAGCCTGCCGCAACCGACTTCTGTGGTGCAGACTCCTCTTCAACACGGGCATGAAACTGACAGGAGCTGCTGTCTGGACCTCCTCGGTACCGGGCTGAGTCGTGTTTATTTGGAGTGAGACGACAGCTGTTCGTGGGACAGACACGATGTTGTTCTGGCAGAACTACACTGAGAACTTCCGAGCCCCCGTACAGAGACACGATGGCAGCAGTTACACACGGTACGGACCTAAAAGTAAAATGTTTGACGTCTGAGATCTCTATTATGAAGATAACAGCCAGCAAAAGAAAATCAAAAAATAAACAAGCCTAAACTTAGCCTTGTGATAATGAAGATCCTGTATTATAAATGTATTTTTTTATATAATAAATGACTATCTAAAATCCTATCTCAAAATAATTAATTACATAGGCCTCCTTAGTCATTATTTTGAGAAAGTTTCCCATTTTTGAGATCTTGTCATTATTTTGAAAAGGTTTCTCATAATGATTTACAGGATCTTTTTAATTTTCCATCACATTGGCGGACATTGGTTTATATACTGTATAATATATGTTAATTAATAACTATTGTGGTTATGACTTCCTTTCACTTGTGGACTCTGTGTCACTATGTGTGTGCAAGGCATGTATGTGTGTGGAACTGAGGGTTGCATATAGCTACAGTATGAAAGTGTTCATCTTTGTTGGCAGTTATGACTTTATAGATGCATTATTTTACTTTCTGGGAGGCAGCAGAGCGCAAGTACAGTTGGACACAATGACGGAAGCACGAAGACCTCTGATTGGCTGATCCCCCTGCGCTGGGTACAGACTGCAGCCTCTGATTGGCTGAATGCTGTCCTGGCATCCTTCCTGAGGCTGGCGGTAGCAGCCCTGCAGGCTTCACAGAGCGACAGTCTGTATGCTGAGGGAGCCATGTTGATGCCTGGTTTTGTGTCGACCGCTGCACTTTGGATGGTTAAAGGACTGCGTCTCAAGGAGCGGGAGCCTTAGCGGTGATTCCAGCACCGCGATGAGAAGAGGAGCGCGGGTTGGGATGGTACAGGGAGCGCCAGAAGAGAGCTGCTCTTCTTAGGATCACCGGACATCAACGGTTGATTCAAAGCAAGTGAAGTTGATGCTAGTTAGCCTGATAGCTAGGTAGCAACAGCTGTGCGGACGCTGCGTGGGATGCGGCGTGTGGACTAAAACAAAATCCTCTTCTCAGCTTGTTGCATTTTGTTGGGCTAACGTTAGCTAGACTGCTTGAAGGCTTTGGGGTAACAACGGGGCTGCTGGATTCACGCTAGCTTGCTTTAGTTGCTTTTGTAAAGCTCGCTAGCTTTTAGCTAACGTTAGCATGCTGACAATCAGCTCACATCTTCAGTCACGACTAACATTTGCTAGTTGAGTGGACTCTAACTGATCGTTACTTTCAGACAGTCTGCCAGTCGTGGAGCACCGTGTCGTGTGACAAAAGTCCCCCAAAACCCCACCGAGTGGCGTTATGGCGATACATCCAGTCTCTGTGGAAAGCTACCGATTCGCTTGCCTAGCTTGCCAAGGAGCGGCTAACGGGCTAGCAGCATAACTTTCACGGTGTCACTTTAGCTGTAGAGCCCACTTCCTCGCTAGCCGACCTCTTGTAGCTGAAGCAAGCTGGCGGCCCTCCGAGTAGAAGCCGAGGACAAGGAGCTGGGGCCGATGGCCTGGGTGCTGAAGATGGACGACGCCTCCATCGAGTCGGGGCTGGTGCACGACTTCGATGCCAGCCTGTCCGGCATCGGGCAGGAGCTGGGGGCTGGAGCCTACAGCATGAGGTTAGAGACCCGAGTCAACATGCCAACCCCAGCTTCCTAACACAGTAGTGGGTCGACAGAAAGAACAACATACAATATGCGTGTCTGGAAGTGTTAACATTACATCCCCCCCCCCCATGCCCGTGTGTTATTCCCTTTGTACTGAGTGCGGTGGCGTCTCTTTGTTTTGGGATTTAGAGTAGGGCAGTCGTTGCAGGGTGACACGATCAGGGCCAAAGATTAATTTCTCTAAACCACATAAAAGCAAAGAAAGGACACGTGTTATACTGCGAGGGACAAAGACGTATCAGTTCAAGCTGTTGCCAAAAAAGAAACCTAAACTTTGTGTACATATCAAGATAACAAGGGGGAAGTCTGCAGGAGAGGCCTTGTTTTGGCCCCTCAGACTGGCAGTTATCAGAACAGGTCTATGGCTTTGTTTCTAAAGACCGGTGGTGTGTGGAAACAAAGGGTTGTACATTATGTACAAGGTGATGGGTCTGATCTTTATATTTTTGATTAGGAAAGCCAAACTGCATAATGCAACAGTGTTCAATAGGGATCTTTATCTAAAAAATGTCTCAAATTAGAAAGGTTTACTGACTTTATATGTGGAAATATCTGTTTAAATAATCAGTAAACAAACATTCTGACCCAAGTATTCAATACCAACTTTGACACGAGTTGATATTCACTGCTTGGCCAGATTCTTCAACATTGAACAAAATCATCTTACCACAAGCTGATTGATTAAGGCGCTTGCTTTTGATCCAATCACACAATCTTCTTCAGCAACAGTCTTTTGAGTTCTCATTCAACTTTCAGAATCTCAAATATCCATGTTTAAACATAGTTTATAGTTTTACCAAAACTATGGTATTTAAAGAAATGCTGTTTTGGTATCACCATCGACAGTGCAGGTATTTTATTGGCACAAAATCTGATGTAACGTTTTCACATGACTCCCAGCTCTAGTAGCCACACATAGTCTTTGTCACTATGCCCAAATTGAATACATGCAGCCCTCTCATCTTCCATGGGAAGTTTTCATTTAATGACTTGTGAGCATGGGACCAGCTCCTTGTCACTCAGGTGATCTCAAGTGTGGCCTCTTATGACTCTGGAGAACCCTTGTTAGCAAACTTGTTGATGTGTTTATGAAGGGTGAATATGTTTCCTGTAACTATCCTTCTTAAATGTTTTAAGAAGGAACAGGTTTTGTCATCAAAGGGGTGTTGTTGTTAACCTCATGTTTAATTAGGAGCTCTTGGTATGTGGTATAGGTGTTAACATTTATGTGACTAAGGCAAGGAGTTCCCAGGACCGGCATGTTTCTTATCAGCTGCCTTCACGACCATCTGCATTTTAGCGTCCATTTATCTGAGTTTGACGTAAGTGTGGGGCAGTCTCTTATGCGCATAAGCAAGTTTACCAATACTCAAGTGATGTGTTGCATGTAAGTGAGTTAGTGAAAACGGAGAGTGTGTGTGTGTGTGTGTGTGTGTGTGTGTGTGTGTGTGTGTGTGTGTGTGTGTGTGTGTGTGTGTGTGTGGTGTCAGCGAGTCCAGGAGGAGTGCTATCTGTGGTGTTGGGGTGGGTTGCAGCCGGGCATGTTTGGAGTCAGCAGCTGGTAGGAACAGAATGTCTCAATGTGGTTCAGTGGATCCACCTCCTCAGATTTCAGGAAGCAGATGTAGTTCTCCTGGGCAGCAGGGCTTCACAGGGCCGTGACACCCATGGTGGCTCTGTCTGGGCACCCTCTTTGCTGAGAAAACACAGACAGTAGCATCAGGGAGGGAAGTGATTTGAGAATGAATAAATCTAGCAGGTTGCTGTTTGTAAGACTTTATTGTTTGGAGGAAGGTGCTGCAGGAATGTCTTGATATTGTCATGTTGTTGTTTTTTTTGGCTCAGGTAATGAGATGCCATGATCTGCATTTCTTTGTGTAGATCTCAGTGGCTGTTCAGAAATCCCTCTCCATGCACACACGTTGACACTCTTGCAGCATTTGTCAGGGTAAGCGGAGGATGGGCTGGTTGTCTGGAGTGGCTGCCAAGTGTGAGAGATAGTGTGTGTCAGCAGCTCAGGCTATCTCTGGGTGTTTTTGTTCATTTATCCTGCTGCGGCCTCATGCATACATAATAAGAGCCATTTGATCAATGGAGAGCCTTCGTCACTCCTTCTAAAATAAGCCAATCCAGTTAATAATTCCACACTATGAGGAAGCATTTTCACACCAAAAGTGGAGCATGCAACAGTTTAAATGGTAGAAAACAAGTTCATGTGATTTAGATAACTGCAAAGTGGGGAAAGATTTAAGATTAAAGGCACGCTTTGATTTAGGGACATAACAGTGGTTATGTATGTTGTCATCAGGGTGCTTAGAACTTTTAATAAACGTTAGACAAAAGCCAGTTGAAGAATATTGAGAGGCCAAAGACGCACCAATTAGCCTGTTGATGGAAAATGTTTTAAGCGGTTGTTCTTTCTTTCTTGATTTTTTTTTTCTTGCGCATCTTTTCTGCATCACATTCACGCTGACTTCCTGTTTGTTGTTCTCTCCTCATTCTTCTGTCCCTCTCAGCGATGTGCTGGCTCTGCCAATCTTTAAGCAGGAGGACTCCAGCCTTCCTCCTGAAAGCGAGACCAAAAATCCCCCATTCCAGTATGTGCTGTGCGCCGCCACCTCGCCTGCCATCAAGCTGCACGACGAGACGCTCACATACCTGAACCAAGGTGAGACACACAATACATGCTCTCAAGAGAAAGTTTTGGTTGTACATAAACCTATTTGTTTTTGTTTTTGTTAAACATGATTGTGACTTTATATTTATCTAATTGTAACTACAGATAAAGACTTTGGTATTTGTGTGTTCATACATACACAGTCCACCGCTCTGGGGCTACAGTACACACCCATCAGTTAACATCAATAAATAATAACCACATGAATTTATTGCACATTAGTATATAAAATGAAACCGTTGCTGATACGAATGGCAGCCTCTTCTGACCCCGACTCTGCACTTTAATGTTACGCACCAGCAGTTCGGCTTAGACTCTGCTACATTGCCTTAAGACACAAATGGAGATTTACTTTACTTAATGGCACGTAGAGGGATTGTCATTAATGGAGGAACGAACAACATCAGTATTTTAACGAGAAGCGGCCATGTATGTGAACTTATGTCCCCTCGTGCTTTACATCAAGGCAGAAGCTATCAATTATTGAGCAGGGTGTCATGGATCTACAAAGGATTGAACAGAATTCATGCATAAAAATGGATTTTCCATATGTGGAATGATACAGAATTGCTATTGCAGATAAAATGCAACTTTAGGTCTATTGTTTGTTGATGTTAAACATTTTTCAAACTGCAGAGTGGGCTGTTTGAAGACGGTCTTGGTCGTCCATGTCATTAGGTCAGGGCGCACTTTACTATAAATAAAAATAATCGTTTAGCAAGTAATGGGCTAAGTACACTTTACGTCAACTTATTGTGTAGTCAATATCCAATTTGTAGGAGAAAGAAGTGGTTCTAATGTGCCAGCATTTAGTATTGAGATGGTGTGAACCTGGTTAAATGACCTCTAAAGGGATGTTTTCAATTGATGCCGTTTCCACAATCAAAGCTCTACAACATGGGTATTTACCTTTTTTAGACATTTGTAGTTTTTTATATTTGTCATGCACATTCAAGTGTAATGTAACACCCGCAGCTCTACATTGAAAATGAAAATGAAACCGATGCAAGCTCAGATATGGCATCAACTTGCTTCATCCATCTGCACCACTCTCATATTTTTAAAACGTAGCGAAATAAGTTAAGAAGGCAAAAACATATTTAAAGGCTATAATATATTTAAATATCAAAAGCCTGACTACAAAGGTAGGTTTTAAGTTTATGATTAACTCCCATCATGTCTCCCCCCCCCCCCCCCCCCCCTCTCTGTCTCTCAGGCCAGTCTTACGAGGTGCGTATGTTGGACAACAGGAAGCAGGAAGAGTTACCAGAGATCAACAACAAGATGGTGAAGGTGAGAGGATCCTCACAGCTGAAGCTTTTACTTCTTAAATCAGATACACTTCATAGCTAACATGGTGTGTGTGTGTGTGTGTGTGTGTAGAGCATAGTGCGTGTGGTGTTTCATGACCGCCGGCTGCAGTACACAGAGCACCAGCAGCTGGAGGGCTGGAAGTGGAATCGTCCTGGCGACCGTCTCCTTGACATCGGTAATGAAGCCTGGCGAGAAATGTTTACCCTAACCGTTCCGTGTGTGTGACTCAGAGTTCAAATATCTGCGTGTCTGTGTGTGAGACAGATATCCCCATGTCAGTGGGCATTGTGGAGCCGAAGACTCACCCTTCCCAGCTCAACGCGGCAGAGTTCCTGTGGGACTTGAACAAAAGAACTTCTGTTTTTGTGCAGGTAACAAACACATGCACATCCTCTCACACGCATCAGCTGTCTTTTGTGCCTCTGAAACATCAAACACATTTTCACCACCCGCATACCCTCATCTCTGCAGGTGCACTGCATCAGTACAGAATTCACTCCCAGGAAGCATGGGGGAGAGAAGGGCGTCCCCTTCAGGATCCAGTTCGACACGTTCGCCCAGGGAGACGGTGGAGAGTACACAGAGCACCTCCACTCTGCCTCCTGCCAAATCAAAGTCTTTAAGGTACACGCTCATTCTCTCATGATCGGGACGTTTTTACACCACATCTCACGTCGGCCCTCACAGCAAATTAAATCTGTCTCCTTTTTCCGGTCTCTTTTTTTTTTTCTGCTTCCTGTTTAGCCAAAGGGGGCGGACCGTAAGCAAAAGACTGACAGGGAGAAGATGGAGAAACGCACACCTCAAGAGAAGGAGAAGTACCAGCCTTCTTATGATACCACTATCCTGTCAGAGGTCAGTATGCAGCTGCTATAGACGGTCAGGCCTTACAAATGCGTGGCTTTAGCACACAGTAGGCTTAAGTACTAGCAAACATCCAGTTTCAGTTTTCATTTGGGGGGTTATCCATTTTAAAACGTATGCAACCGAGTTAGGGAAACGAACTTCTGCACAGCAGCCCACTGTGTGGCTAAATTTCAGGTAAAGGGCCATACGGGTGCTCTACATCACTGCCAACCATTTTCTCAAACATGTTATGAATGCTTTAGATTTATGGGGGAAACTATTTTCTTCTTATCATGTAGACAGACAGTATAGGGGCTGCGACTAACACTTTTTTTTTATTCAAAGCTCAAGGGGACATTTTAAAATGACAAAAACTCAAATATATTCAATTTAAAATGATCGAAAAAAGAAAAGCAGAGAATTAGAAAAGCTGAAAATCCAGTTTTTTGGAAACGTTTTTTAACTGAAAGTCGTGATAACTATTATCACGACTTTTGCCAATAATATTTTTGCCAAACAACTATTGGATTATTCCATTAGCAATGAACAGCAGTCATTTTAATTCAAGGAGCTGCCAAATTCACATGATCCCTTTTATTCCTTTGCCATTCTTTCTTGTTGTTTTTTGGCTTTAATTTCTTTCCCCTACAACAGGTTAGGGTTACAAATAAAGGCTCCTGAATTAAAATGCTGCTCATGCTGATAGGCACATCAATAAACCACCACAGCAACCTGCTCTTGAACTGCAGTGCATCAAAATGTGGTGATGATGCAACTTGACAAAACTGTTAAAGTGACAGATTTGATGGATTACTTGTCCCAAGCAAGTTGGAAGTCTCCTCGCGTATTTAAATCTTTAGTAAACGGCTGCTCGGTTGACAGTATGGCATCTGGTATGCTTTAGAAAGTGGTTTTGGCAGTAATGTTAAAATGCACAACAGGGTTTCCCCAAGTACTGTGTTTAGCTGAGCCACCTGGATCCTGACGCATCTCGTCTCGTGATCAAGTTTAGTTTGTAGAGGACAGTTTAAGACATAGACACATTTTACTTTTTCCCCCAGAAGGCTAATGTTTTATTTGATGAATCTACATTCATGTATATGATGTTAGCAAAGGTGGGCTCTTTGTCAGGGGAGGTGGGCCACATCCACAATAAAACACAGAAAGGAAAACTCTGCAAAGTTTGTAGAAAATTCTTAAGTGTACACAAACATCGCTCCTTTGAATGGGCTGTTAGGTCTTTATCATTAAAGGGATAGTTCGGATTTTTTAAAGTGGGGTTGCGTGAGGTACTTAGTCAGTAGATGACGGTCGGCTCGCCCTCAGTTTGGAGAAGGAGTGCGGGAATGGAAGCCGAGCAATATACTGGACGGGGGGCAGCAGCAAAAATGGGTTTTAGGGAACTAAAACAAACATCAATATGAGGTTAAGTGTAGGCTATATTAAGAACATTTCCACCCAGTTACTTTGGCGTTAGACGGCTCTTTCGTCGAACGCGACTTTGTGACTTTGATGAAGTTGCACAATAACCCAAACAAACTAACAGATCGAGGCAGCGGTCGACCAGCAACGTCTGTGTTCTGAGTGGTAAAATTACTGTTTTCGCCAAAGGATTCTGGTGGGTTTGAAGAGAGCATAGATGGATCCCCGTCGAAAACATGGACTGTATAGCTGCTGACGGCAAG
Source organism: Cottoperca gobio (assembly GCF_900634415.1). Taxonomy (NCBI): domain Eukaryota; kingdom Metazoa; phylum Chordata; class Actinopteri; order Perciformes; family Bovichtidae; genus Cottoperca; species Cottoperca gobio. Next base: position 6,169,494 of record NC_041365.1, on the reverse strand, counting down.
GTTAAGCAGTGAACACATTCTGAATATAGCGTACACTTCAACTGATTTTTATAAGGGGATAAAATAAGTTTTGCTGCTGTCCCCGTCCAATGCAGTACATTGCTTTACTCCTGTGCTCCTGTCCGTGGATCAGTACCTCATATAACCCCACTTAAAATAATCTGAACTTTCCCTATTAAGTATAAATAAGAAAGATTTCTGTCTCAGAGGTTTTATCACAGCTTTTATTGGGGGGGGGAAAAGTTGTAATTTTACTTTTTCTACACTTGTATGCCACACTAAGACTGCCCTCAGGTTATTGGTTGTGTTTGTGTGTTGGTCGCTGGCTGGCTAACCTCTGCTGTGTGTCTGTATGTAGACGAGGCTTGAGCCCATCATAGAGGATGCGGGTGACCACGAGCTGAAAAAGTCCAGCAAGCGGACACTTCCCGCTGACTGTGGCGACTCCTTGGCCAAGAGAGGCAGTGTAAGCACCCTGCTCCTCTCTCCTCCACTCCTCCTCCCCATCACTCCATCCACAGTCTGCCCCCCTGTAGACACATGGCTGCAGTCTGAAGCTAGTAGACCCTCAGCTGCTGGGAAGGAGATGTTTTAATGCCATGTATTTGACATTAAGCGTGGTGGAGACGCTGCACAGCTAAATTCCCAATCCACCCTTGACTTTTCCTCAACCTTTTTATGCCTTTTTTCTTTTGGGATATTTAGAGTTGGCCTACAGTGTTAATTAACCCAGTAAGTCTGATTAATTGTGTATTTAAATATATGTGTCTCCTCTCAGTGCTCCCCGTGGCCAGACGCCTACGTCAGCCCCAACCAGGCAGCTACTCCCTCCTTCTCCTCCACCCCACTCTCCACCTACACAACGTCCTCAGTACCGGACAGGTAACTGTGTGTGTGTGTGTGTGTGTGTGTGTGTGTGGGGCTTTTTAATGAGGTGTCTGTTGGTTGAACCGCTCTTATGCCGACTTTACACTATTTGATTTCAGCCCTGGTTTTCGGAGATGGCCGACAAAAGCTCCAGATCAGAAGCGAATCTGTGCCCGCTATGTGTACGCTATGTTTTCAAAAACGAGATCTGATAGATTCATTGCAGAGAGAGATATCTAGACCCATCTGCAAGTCCAAATCCTGTAGTGTGGAAATGTGCAGCCCTAGATATGGGGCGAGGGGAAATATCAGGGGGAGGAGTCGTAATTATTTATTTATTTACCTCAAAGTCTCTGCAGAACAGACTGTCCTATCCTTGCGGCCCTGCTCCTCCATATTCTTTCCTTCTTCCTTGGTTTTTCGCTGCAAATCAGCGCGGCAGACCCCAGTGATCGCTCATGTGTTGTGCAACTCACAACAACTTTGTGATTCCTCTTCATAAGACAGATAGGGTCGTGTGTGTGTGTGTGTGTGTGTGTGTGTGTGTGTGTCATTAATTGTCATCTCGTGTTCTAGTGACTCGTCCTCACCCAATCACCAGGCAGACCCTAGTAGCCATGGCAACTCGGAGGTTAGTCTCCACCCATCTCACCTGTATGAGTTGGTGGAAAAGGTAAATAATTCAACGTTTTTCACTGTAGACCTGTAAAATATACCATTAATATATTGATTTAAAACAAAACTTGTGTGTGATGTGTATTGGTCAGATAGAATAAACTATATTACTTTAGGTTCATGTAGTCTGAGGTGCTGAATGACTGCTGTCGTTTTAAATACTTAACCAATAAATGATTGGTAGATCATTTGGGGGGAAAAAAGAAATGTGTGACTAGTTCCAGCCCTAGTTACATCAAACACTGTACAGTATTGTATGATTCCTCTGTGAGACTGAATTTGTGTGGAAAGTAAAACTTCAGGTGTGGAAGTGTGTTGACTCTGTCTGTGTGTGTGTGTGTGTGTGTGTGTTGTGTGTGTGTGTGTGTGTGTGTGTGTGTGTGTGTGTTGTGTGTGTGTGTGTGTGTGTGTGTGTTGTGGGTGTGTGTGTGTGTGTGTGTCTCTTGTCCTGCTCTGCAGCAGTTGAGCCCCACGGCCTCCATACAGGACTCACAGAAGTGGCTGCTGAAAAATCGCTTCAACTCCTATACACGGCTCTTCTCTCATTTCTCAGGTACACGCACACTTTGTCAGAAACATTAAAACGTGGGTGTAATGTTGTAACGGCTGCAGTGAGGTGACCAGTCCTCTCACTTGTTGCTTAGGTTCTGATTTGTTGAAGCTAACCCGGGACGACCTGGTCCAGATTTGTGGGCCAGCAGATGGTATCAGACTCTTCAATGCACTTAAATCAAGGTGTGTTACAAAGTGTGTGTCTGCTTTTGTTGTTGTGTACACCTGTATGAGCATTATGAAGGCGTCAGTCTGTTTCATTGCATAAATTATTGTGTGTGTGTGTGTGTGTGTGTAGGTCAGTGCGTCCCAGGTTGACAGTGTACGTCTGTCAGGAGTCTCCCCAGGAGAGCCCCCTGCTGGAGAGACACGCCACCAATGAAAATGGAGATCACAGCATTTCCTCTAGTTTACACGGTACACAAGCTCTGTGTTTGACAGCAGTGTAACACTCGTGAAGGACTGTAAACGGCATTTTTGCATGAATTACTTTAACGATTAATCGTCGTTTTAGATATTAGTCCAAGCAGTAAATGCAGTGTGTGAATATTAACATGCCATGTGTTTCTGCTCTGCTTCCGTATAGTGTATCATGCTCTGTACCTAGAGGAGCTCACAGCTGCAGAACTGATCCGCAAGATGGCGTGTGTGTGCAGCCTTCCACTGGGAACGATCAACCAGGTGTACAGACAGGGTCCTACAGGCATACACATCCTGCTCAGTGACCAGGTACCAACACGCACACTGTTCCTCTCCACTAGCACTTTAATATTTGGAGTGTCACTCAGCTGTGGAGGGCTCTTTATTAAGAGGGATGTTATAATTAAAAAGGTGAACTGTGGGATACACTCAAAACTATATATACGCAGGAAAAAACATCACCATGGATACTTATCAACACACCTTTTGAGATGCATGTTGTACCGCTGTTATAAATGCATTGCATCTGCAAAATGATGCAAATATTATAATATGATGGGTTTTTAAATCTAACTTCACTGCACTTCCTGTGAACGTTGTCTAAATCCTCCGATGGAACCCACAGTTGAACCGTAACGTGCTGAAATCCTGTAAGACCAATAGCTTCTTTTTAAATCTCTTCTTAAAACTTTCCAATTTGTTAAAGCTTTTGCAAATTGTTGGATATTCATATTTACTTGATTTTGTTGTCTTTACTTCCTCTGTGCTTTGGTATTATTCTTATTATATCTGCCTTTTAAGCCCTTTGTTACATTGTTAAGAAAAAAATGCTGTATAATAAAGTTCCTTATTATTATTATAATTATATAATTATATCGTTATTATAATTTTGCAACTCTAAAATATTGATTTTGATATGTGCCTCAAAAATTAAATATTGGTGGTTTAGCAAGAGTAATTGTCAGTACTGCGATTAAGACTGTAGATTCTGTACATAGGAAGAAAAACAGATGTGTGTCACTACTTGTGTTGTCTGACCAGGAACTATCACTCATTTGCATGTCATTTCCATCCTCACACATACTGTACTGTATCGCTCCTACTTTTATGACGGCCTCTCCTAACTCTGTCAGTCTCCACTAAAGTACAGACGAACCTTTATTTATTTATGTATAAATTGACGGGACATTTGATGATCTTCCTCTTTTTTTGTCTTTTCTAGATGGTTTACAACTTGCCTGACGAGAGCTGTTTTTTGATCAGCACTGTCAAAGGTGAGCTCATAGAGCATCAGTAGCCTTTAGTCGCTTGCATTGTAATTTGGCCCGTCTGTTACAAGGCTCAGTAGATCCCTCATGGGACATGGATTTAACGTCGTCTTCTTCTTCTTTTTACCACACTTCCTCTCCAGATGAACTGGGCGAAGGGCTCCATCTAATCCTGAAGTAGTGGGGGAGGACAGATGGCATCACTAATACTCCACCCTCTGTTTTGGAGCAGAAGCCTCCCTCTGTCCCCCTCTGCCTGCCTCTACTCTTGCCTCGTACTTCCTCCCGTTCTCTCCAAACAATCGCTCGATGGGAAGCAGTCAGACTGCGCTTAAAGCCATGTAAATGTTAGAATCTGACATGGGTGTGTCCACTGTTTCATATTGAAAACACTATTAACAGATGAGATTAGTTCAGAGGAGAGACTGGGGGGGGTTTAGGGAGTTAGGGGACAGATAATGATGTATCTATTTTTGATTTTATGCTTTTATTTTTTGTCTTTTATATGATTTCTGCGGGGTAAAGGTAGAGAGGGGGGAGAGAGACGTTCAGGCCGGCTCGAGAAGGAAAGAAAGAAAGCAGAGTTTCCTTATTGCTCGTTGCCCTTCTTACACAACGCGCACAACCAGCACTAGGCCAGTATTTGATAACCTGTACTGCTGAACAGCATGCGATCTCAACATACTAACCTGCTTAAATGAGAATCCCAAAATGTACTCTGCTTGTTAAACATTCTTGACAGGGTTGTCTTAATAAACCATTTATTGATCAGCTGAGCTTGGTAACCCCAGAAATATCCAGGCTACATTTGTGGAAGTGGCGTCATTTGTGGATGTTGAGACCAACATTCATTTCTTTTGTTTCTTGGACTTTGTCAGACGAACTGATTTCATGAACTCTTGTCACAGAGTCATCCTTTTGTGATTTTAGACTTCCAGCCATATCTCTCTGTCTGTCGACGTCACGCTCGGCTCAACTCTCTTCATGTACGTCCTGTTTGGCCTGCGCTTTTACTGTTTTTAGTTGATGCTTTATTTATAGATCAGCTGTTTCTATTGCTCTCATTGAATTTACTTGTTTCTTGTGCCATATTGGCTTTTTTAGCGCAAATCTTTTACTCACTTTCACAAACACAGTGCACATGCACCTCATCTTTGACTCTTCTGCTTTCTGTGCTGACTTTGAAACACTGGTTTAGAGGAGTGCGGGTTAAGCCTTCTGGGATTTTGGCCATAAATATACAGAAAAAGAGGAAGACGCCTCTATAGAAGACTGACATGCGGAGCACTAACGCCTATTCAAAAACCTTCTATAATGTGGACCAAACGGGTTTGAGATCAGTAGGCCATTCTTTTTTTGAAAAGCCTCATTGGCTCCGTACTTCTTGATCATTAGAAGCATTCATAGAATTGATCCGGTGGCGAATTAAACCGTAATTTAGTGGAGTAGTTGCTGCATGTACATAGTTATAAACCCTCCATTCCAGGATCTGCTCAGCGGGAAACAACACACCACACAGTAGGTTGGTAGAAATGTATCACAGCCGCAGCCTGGTTTAATAATCTTATCCTGTAGAAAATCATGGCAGCTCCACATCAATCTTCAAAATCTCGTGTTTTTAATGTAGCTGAACACAGGAAGTAAAGGTCATGTGTGCCCTTTTGAAAGGTCCTCTGAGTCGCCGTTGGTTTAGTTGACCCTCTTTTATTTTGGTACACAATGTCTGGCCATGTTGAAAGTTCATACAGTTTGCACGCCTCTAAGTGTCAGAGTGTGTGTGTGTGTGTGTGTGTGTGTGCATGTGTATCATTTTTTTGTTCTTGCAAAGAAAACTTAATTATGTCAGTAGTTTTTCCCAACTTTTTCCTGTTGGTATGATGAAACTGTGTTTAGCTTGCTGTTTAGTAAAAGAGCATGTGGAAGATGGGGGAAGGAGGGCGGGAGGGATCATTTGGTTCTTGAGTGTAACACCTTGTTTTTCCATATGTTAGAGACTAAGTCTGCACTGAGAAATCACAAAACTCAAGCTCGATGTGTAGTCAGTAGTCCTACGACCACACCCTTTTCTTACCCGCCTATAAGAAGGAGAACAAAAAAAAAAGAAGAATGTCAAGACTATAAAGCATCTGTGTTTTTGTCTCACCGTGCTCCAGAGCCAGGACTGTAGCTCTTGTGGTGTTTACAAGGACATGAGTACCACAGCACAGTAAACTGTTCAGTAACAGAGCGGATGTGATACCAAGCCAGGCAAACTCTGGTGAGCAGTTTTGGTCCCCTGAAGACCTGACCAGTCGTCTGTCTGTGTGTGTGTGTGCGTGTGTGTGTGTGTGTGTGTGTGTGTGAGAGAGAGGGAGAGAGAGAGAGAGAGAGTGACCAGGAGAGGTGACCACTGTTCATGTACAGCCTAATGTCAATGATGATGCTTCTCATGTGCACAGTATCGTATGCTGGAGATGTACACAACCACATGTGCTGGGAATAAATGATTTCATAACTTTCTCTGGTGTCCTCAAGCATTATATTTTCTTATGAACTGTAACCTGTTAAAAAAAGCATGATTGTCATAGAAGGGGTACTTGCCTTTTCAAACTGCATATCCTTATTTTGTAAAGTTGGCATTCTGTTACATGTTGTCTCCAAGCTGAGACAATCCTTAAAATATCATCTGGAGCATTTTTCTCAGACTTGGAGAGCCCGTTCAAAGCCACAGAGGACCTTTTACAACTGTAGTACCCTAAGAAATATGAGTGTGTCTTTTTAAGGATAGAAAATCCAGAATAAATCTTGTTCATACACCTTTTGGGGAAAGCATTAATCTCAAGGACCTATTTTTTTGTCTAAATGAGCCATAAAAGTATTTATTGGCTATACAGGAAAATCATATTTGGACTTTCCCAAGACCATGAACAATGTATGTTGTGGTATTGCATGATATCAAATGTGAGAGTGGCCTTTAGTTGCAGGACAATTAGATAACAGTGCAGTGACTTGTATAGTTTTGTTGAGCAGACTGAGCGCAAAACATCTGGAAAATGTTTCTCCCAAAGCAGATGTTTAGGGATGTTTTATGTTTGTTTAATCATGCAAATTTTTACTCCAACATTTGTGCCAGAGGCTGAATCACATCTGGCATGAAGAAGGAATACAGCTGTTGCAATGAACTATCAGACAGGACAGACGACTAGCAATTTATCTGCTTCCTGGTGGAACGAATAACAGCAGGTAGTTCATACCTGAGTGTCTCAAAGGGCATGTCACTGAGTGTATGTGAGGTTTCACTGGTCACCCAGTTGCTTCTGCATTATAGCCTTTTTAATTTTCCATCTGGTTTACCAGATAGCTACATATGTTGTGCTTACAGGGTGCATATTGCTTAATCACCAACTGGGCAGAGAGGGCAACTGCCCGTGGACTCCAGACCCTAGGTTCACTGCAGCAGCTGGTTTGTGGTAATTTGATTCATTGTTTGAAAATGTTATAACACTGTTTGGGAATACAGGAATATCCATTATTAAAGCACAATATAAACTGACATGATAATGCTTTACGGATGGTTATAGTTGAAGACTTTAAATATAACATTTGGTGTTTATAGAGAATCAGAATAAGGTTTATTGTCAAGGTTTTCATTTACAAGGAATTTGCCTTTGTCTTTGGTGCATACAATAGACATTTTAAGAGGAAATACAAATACAGGGACAGTACAAGGTCAACAACATAAATATGTGAAGATACTATAAACATACCATAACAAATATGACAGTTTAGTGCAGGATGTGCAAAAATGTTGATATTGATGGGGGGGATTTTCAAAACTTTACAGTAAAGAGAATATGTGGAATGTACAGGAATAATAGTCCAAGATGTTCGTTAAGTGATCCAAAGTGTTCACATTTAAATTAATTAATAAAACCCTATTAATAAAAGAGCATATGCAATATCTGTATATAATATAATATATATATACATATAATATATGGCTGTTAATTGCTCTGGGGCTGGGCTGAATGAGCAAATAGCTAATTGTATACAGTGCCTATAAAAGATAATTCACTCCTTGGACATTGAATCAAAGTAGATTTAATGTACCTTTTTTTAAATTACAAATAAAATACTTGTTTCCATACTATTAATCCCCTACCTTCAAGTCATTATTTAGTAGAAACATTGGACCTTCCAGATGTATTTATACTACAGCCAATTACACAACCCATTATCTACACATAGGGGATCTCCATTTAAGGTATGTCTGTTAGATGTGTCCATTTAAGGGTGGTAAATACTTTTTTAAAAATACAAAAGTTGTATGGTTATATTTAGTTTATATTTATTAATTTTAGTAGTTAAATTTATATTTACGGCCTCTAAATGAGAATGTGCTTATATGGTGCATATTGCTAAATTATTTGTGTTCAATCACATACCCTCGCAGCAAACCAGGGCCATATAATATTCTGGTATAGGAATAATGTGCAGATTACACAAATATGGAGAGGAACAGGGGCCCCATAAAATAATTATTTCCAGTTTGCCCCTTAGTTAGTTAATCCGGCCATAGTGTCCAGTCGTGGAAATACAAGACTGTGGCTGTGGGAAGATAAATCTCATTTGCTTTCATTGAGTCTATTTCTCATTAAACCGATACTGATTCTGCGCGGGGCACCTCTCTGTTTCCCATGACGTAATTTGACGTTCCCTGTCAGAATCCAGGAAGTGGGTTGCTCGCTGTTGTTTGTGTTCGTTAGTCGCTAATCGTCTCTGTTTTTCTGATTTAATATACCGCTTTTCCGGGCCGAAATGGCGACGTTTATTTCAGTCCCGTTAAAAAAGTCCTCTGAGGTGGATCTGGTGAAACCGCTGACAAAATTTGTAACAGCCACATACCCAGCAGGCGAGGAACAGGGGGAGTATATCCGCGCCGTGGAGGAGTTGAACAAGCTCCGCAGGAACGCGCTGGGAAGGCCGCTGGACAAACATGAGAGCTCCCTAGAGATCCTGCTCAGGTAAAGTCCTGCTTTGTATCACACCTGAACTAGTTACCATTATTATTAACTCTCAGAGCAACCTGCTCACCTGTCGCGGTGACTTAGCCAAGTCATTGCCGCACCCAGATGTGTTAGCTTTTAGTTGCTAAGCTGGGAGCTAAAGTTGGTCAAGCTAATACGCTAGGAGGCATTTCTCACCCTAATAACTGACTCATGTGATTTTCATGCCAAGTTTCCTTGAGAGGCTAACTCAGACTTGGCTTGTTTAGTTCGTTTACTGAACTGTCAGATACTTATAAGAATTAAATTAGCCATGTTAGCCGAGCTAGTTATGATCTTTAGCTTTGGCTTATTCATCGAAGTGACTCCAAGTAAACTCTACATGGTTTACCTTAGAATTAGCTTCAACGTTCAACTTTATTGTCCCCAAGGTGAAACACAGAACACACAGAGACTTGCAAATCAAACTTAAATAGCTTAAAATAGAAATATATATATATATATATATATATATATATATATATATATATATATATATATATATATATATAAAAAAACATGCTAAAACCCACCACACGAGCTCAAATAAAATGGTCAGTGACAATTTAAATGTGGACGACAATCAGGCGTCCACATTTCCTTCATCTTCACCTGCCAACTTTTATACTGATCATCATCAGCTAGCTGGTCCTGTTTCTGAATTCAGTGTTATGGCATTAACAGAGGTCACATCTTCTAACAAGTACTCATGAATATAGTGTAAGATCACCAGCCCACAAACCCATGAACATATTTTAGTTTATCTTATTTGAAAGTTCTTTCAATTAATATATGTACATGGATGTAATAACAATGTACATGCACAGTTATAAAGAACATCAAAGATAACCCAAGAAAGTCACATGACTTATTTCCATTGTTGTAGATATGGTCACATGGGCTGTGTATCTACTCAGCACCAGTGAGAGAGACACAGCCGCCAGCTCTCCTGTCACGTTCAGGCACACATAAATTGAGGCCTTCAGTTCACTGGTAGCCACATGATCTGACATCAAGGGTGCTGGGGAAGAGAAGAACAGCTTTTCGTATCAGCACACCGAGATTGATATGATAAAAGCGTAACAGCTGTGTGTGGACGACACTCGGAAGCAAGAAAGCGCATGGAGAAATGAGCTACAGGGAAGGCCTGCTCTGGCTGTAAAATACAGACATACATACACATAGTGTAAAGAGCAAAAGAGTGTCACAGTGGAAACCACTTTGCATAAAGGAAATATGACAGAATTAGGATAAGTTCCTCTGTGTCCCATGCTCTATTTACCCTCCCTGGCTGTTGTTGACTGCCTACTTGCTCTCATTCAATTACAGACTTTAATATATTAATGACTGAGCACTAATGCAGAAGGCCACAGAGGTCTTGACTGAGTAAATCTACTCCTTATCCTTTACATCAAGTATGAAAACCATATAATTGTTGTGTGACCAAAACTGAGTTCCTAGGTGACATATAGATGCAGACTTTGCCTTCTCTCGTTTCAGTCTTTGTTCTCGATGACTCATGAGTTATTGAATGCACAGGGGTTTTTTTTTAGCCGCAGTGCAAATTGGAACTGTATAGCAAGTGCCAAGATTAAGCTCTTTAGATATTAAACATGAGCTCAAGGTGCTGAGTGTTAAGAGGTGGAGTGCTGCTAAACTGGAGTAATGCAGGTCATTCACTTACCTCTAACACAAGAGGTTGTTTGAATTCATCTGACGTTGTAATGCTTTCCTGGGAGGCACTACCTGTGACATTAAGAATTAGTGGTCGACGTGTCATGACTGTTGACCAGCTTCAGTTTCAGCCACTTTATGTTTGAGATGCACTGACCCACTACGCCAGATTGGTTTCGGCCCCAGTTTGAATTGTCATTGGAATCTCTGAACTCGTGTTACTCATAAGAGAAATGATCCTAATACAGATTCTAAATATGAGGAAAAGAGAGAACTGGTGTCAGATCTATTGACGTATATTAACCTGACTTGAGGTATCAACATTAGTTTTGGGAAACAAATTGTTGAGATGGCACGATATAGGGTCGTGATTTAAAAACTCTCACAATAAGTTGGTCGTGGTAAATGTCCATAATGATGTTTACTAAAAAAAAAAACATCTTATATCTGTGATGCAATAAAAAATCTCCATCTAACCGTGCTCATCGCTGACTGCTAGCATTGCCACTCCTTGGCTCTCTGCATATGTCCTCTGTCAGCCATGTGCCAGGTAGCCAGGGCGACTGGCCCTATCCTTTTCAACAGCTATTGTGTCACCATGGTAACCATTGTTTGTGTCCAGGCTGTTTGTTTTTGTCTTGTCTTTGGTTAACCAGTAGGTACACCTCATCTTAGCTTTCCTCTGTCCTTGTGTATCTGAATGGGAAACACAAGGATAACTGTGTGTGTGTGTGTGTTTCCTGGCTCATTGTCGAGTGCTTCTTAATTGTCAGAGCTACCTCATATCTGCAGTTATGTCATAATGATCACAACCCTTTAACATAGTTTCTCTATTAGTTACTGTGCATTGTTTCTTACTTTCATTTCTTTGAACTAAAGTTGAATTTCCGATGACATTTTATTAAAAAACAATTACAGCAGGTATGTTTGTCTTTAGATGCACAAGTAAACTTTGTTTTAATCCTACCATTTCTTTCTCTCTCCAGATACTATGACCAACTTTGTTCTGTCGAGCCCAAGTTTCCCTTCTCTGAAAACCAGGTAACTGATTGGACAGCAGCACACATGTGGGTTAGACTTAGTTCCACAAACAGAAGAACTTTGAACTCAAAGTGTCTCTCTGTTTCCACAGCTCTGCCTAATCTTCACATGGAAGGATGCCTTTGATAAAGGATCGCTGTTCAGTGGCTCAGTCAAGCTCGGTAAGTGCAACCTCAAATGCATTTGTGTCTCTCACACACACACCCAGTGAGAAACAAAGCTTTCTCACACTAAATAGGTAAACAAAATGTTTTTTTTGTGCAGAAACAGTCTTGACAAGATGCCTAATACGGTGCCTTGTTTGAAGAAAGATTTGCCACTGAAGTATTTGTGTAATAAAGAGACATGACAAGTATGAGTGTGTTGCAACATGAGTGTGTGTGTGTCAGGGTCAGAGCTGCAAACAGATGACAACAGCAATAAATAAATGGAAAGTGAGAATAAGAAATATTCTTAAGACTGCTCTTTGTTCACATTTAATCTGCTCACGCTGATTCACTGTTAAATCTTTGGTCCTCTGTGGTGAATTGTTGGAACTCAGGACAGTGGGATGTTATCCAGTGTACTCTAGGCGAGACAAATGGAGAATGAAGCAGTAGAGAGGTTGAAGAAAATGCCAACCCCACGCAAAAAGGAAAGTCAATGTCTGACACAGTATCGAAGGGAAGAAAGATGGATGTCGCTTCCCCCCCTCTGTCATCACTTTCTAGCTGGGGAAAGAAACTAAATGTCACAGATTCAGTGGAAAGTGGCCAGTGTGCTATGAATTGCGTATTATTCTGTAGTTGTCCCTGGAAAAAAACCAGAATGCCTTTTTAAGATTGAAGGAGACAAATCATTTCTTATTGCAGCTTTGGCGAGTTTGGGCTACGAGAAGACGTGCGTGTTGTTCAACGCAGCAGCGCTGGCCAGTCAGATCGCCTCAGAGCAGAACCTGGACAACGATGAGGGACTGAAGACTGCAGCCAAATACTATCAGGTGGGCATACTGACACAGCAACATGTGCTGCTTGTTATATTGATGTGTCAGCAAATATTCCCATTCATATATATTCACGGGAATTCAATCAATTGAATATTACTGAGATGAAAGCTCCTCTGGAGAAAAAGATAGTCCACAGTTGTGACCTGGGCATGAGCACGCGAGAGATGTGCGAGCGACAATCATGGTACAGTCTTGGCATCTGTTTCTCTCTTTATCTGTCTCACTGTCCAGCTGGCCAGCGGAGCGTTTGGCCACATCAAGGACACGGTGCTGTCAGCGTTGAACAGGGAGCCCACCATGGACATCTCCCCCGAGACTGTGGGCACCCTGAGCCTCATCATGCTGGCCCAGGCCCAGGAGGTGTTCTTCCTCAAAGCCACCTCAGGTACCAAAGGACGGACACCTCAAGGGTCCAAACACACACACACATAGTCCACACCTTTTTGTTTTTGTCCGTAGTTTTAAAAGCTCATCATATACATGGACCAGTGCTTCATCTTTTGCTCGGTAATGTGTCTAACAAGTTGATGGACAGTATCACAAATCTGCCAGTCACCCAGATATAAAGGAAGCAAAGCAATTGTACTTTGAACTAGAAGGGCACTCAGAGAGCGCAGACGCAGGAAAAACTCATTTGTGTATCCACCCAGTAATTCGCTCCAAAATGTAATGGGTTCTTCCTTGGCCCATGATGCACCCTTCCAATAAGTTTCATGGAAATCAGGCCAGTAGTTTTTCCAGTAATCCTGCTGACAAATGAACCAAACCGAAAACAAATTCCTCTTTGGCGGAGGATAGAATAGCATAATACAATTATACAGCAATCGTACACACTTTTTGCCTTTTTTTTTTGTTGATTAATTTATCGCGTTGTCAGTTGGCTGTTTTGATCCAGGCTGCTCACAGCCTCTGTCCTAGTTCTGTCTGCAGAGTTGCTCATTAGAGTTTTTAAGGTTACATCATAACATAAGCTCCCAATTAAAAAAAAGAATTTGACCTGTTTCCTGCTGAGGGAGTGAGTTTTTGTAGTAATTTAGGTTTAATACTTTCATCAGGGCAATGTAGACACATTGTTGTGAAAATAAATAAATAAATAAGTCCGCTCTGAAAACCACTCGGAGAAACTAACTGAATTTATGACAAAGTCAGCAATCAGTTAGCAAACCGCAGATGTTCTGATCAGCTTGTGATTTGTGGTTTTCTGAAGTGTATTTCAGTTGACATGTGCTCTTACAAGTGGCTTGTTCACCCAATAGACAAGATGAAAGATGCTGTCATCGCAAAGCTGGCCAATCAGGCAGCAGATTTCTACGGCGACGCCTTCAAGCAGTGCCAGTACAAAGACAACCTTCCCAAGGTATGTGTAAGGACACGCATACAGCGACACACTAACCTAAGCACGGCTCAGTCAGAGAGTTTCAGAGAGCATACACATAGATGCTGTATGGTTTGGCGTTTGTTTTCTTTCTGGTTTGTGTGTATTGTTTTGTATGTGTGTATTTCTGGAAAATATACTCGGAGAGCGGTACTCAGGTTGTGGGACTGTCCAAATTGCAACTTCTCTCTGTTCTCATTGGTCCATTTCCATCCTGTTTTCATTCTGATTGCTTGGTTACTACTAAGCTGCAGTTTGACTTGTTTCTTATCGTCTAATCAGCTCATGTACTTCGTTCTGTCTAACACTGTGACTGAAACACTCACACACAAAAACACACACTACAGATTTATTATTAATTATATCAAAGTTAAGTGAAGAGCAGGAAATAAGTAACTTGCACCAGTAACCAACTTGCACCAACTATGCCAGCAACTCCAGATTCTCACACACACACACACACACACACACACACACACACACACACACACACACACACACCTATGGCTATGGGACGTTTGATGAAGGTGTAGCAGCTTTTGCTAAAAGATTAAACACTCATGGCCTGTTCTGTTTTTCTCCCTCGTTGTCTTCCTTTCTTTCTGCATCCCCTCGTGGTGGTGGTGGTATTGGTTGTGTGTGTGTGCGCGCTTATGTTGTGTTTGCACACATTTTGACTGCTTGTGCCTGTTTGTGATTGGCTTTCGTGATGCCATTTGTGATTTGACCTCGCTGTCTGCCATTCTGTGGTTTGCCTTGCCATCGTGCGTGTATATTTGTTTGCGTGCCTGCGTGTTGCTCTGTGGTTGCCTCTCCCTGGTCAGTATTTTTATTTTCAGGAAGTGCTGCCGGTGCTGGCGGCCAAGCACTGCATCATGCAAGCCAACGCTGAGCTGCACCAGAGCATCCTGGCCAAGCAGAAGAAGCGCTTTGGAGAAGAAATCGCTCGCCTGCAGGTACGCAGCTTTTTACATAGATCCATATCTCTTATGTAACTTTCAAAAGCTGGACATGTATGCTTTGGAGTTCAACATCTATAAAACTTATTCATAAAGCAAATGTGTTCCTCCATCTTCTCTCCTCTGGTCTGCTCATCCCTCCAGCACGCAGCAGAGTTGGTGAAGACGGTGGCGTCTCGTTACGACGAATATGTGAGCGTTAAGGACCTGACTGAAAAAATCAACCGAGCCCTCACCGCAGCCAAGAAAGACAATGACTTTATCTATCACGACCGCGTGCCTGAGGTCAAGGATCTGGAACACATTGGCAAGGCAGCGCTGGTCAAAGCCACCGCCATCACACCTCCACTCAGCCAGAAATTCACAGGCAAGATGCACAGACACTCAACACAGCTCCAACATTTTGGGAAATCCACACATTCAGTTACTTGTTGAAGTTAGGGACCTTTAGGGACGCCACGGGGAGGAAATGTTCCCACTAGTCAACAAACTAATGACACACAATGTTGCCGATTACACCAGACATTTTTAGAAGATAAGATATTCGTCAATGACACTCACTATCTATAGAGCACTTACTTTGTTCCTTAACGTTGGAGAGCTGTGTCTGGACTCCGGTTGAGCATTTGCTGCGAGGCTCATTATTGTCTGGAGTGGCTGCGATCAGCTCCGGCGGGTGTGTGTGTGTGTGTGTGTGTGTGTGTGTGTGTGTGTGTGTGTGTGTGTGTGTGTGTGTGTGTGTGTGTGTGTGTGTGTGTGTGTGTGTGTGTGTGTGTGTGTGTGTGTGTGTGTGTGTGTGTGTGTGTGTGTGTGTGTGTGTGTGTGTGTGTGTGTGTGTGTGTGTGTGTGTGTGTGTGTAGATTAGAGATGTTGCCTCCAGAGGCTGCCACTTTCATTATACAAAGTTTCTACCAAATTCTAAAAACACGACCCCAAACTTATTGTATAGGGACTGGATCACTCCAGATGGGATCTGAACCGCAGCACTCTCCGTCTTGGTTTTTTAATTAGTTGTTTATGTTCTTCT
Organism: Cottoperca gobio; assembly: GCF_900634415.1. Lineage (NCBI taxonomy): Eukaryota > Metazoa > Chordata > Actinopteri > Perciformes > Bovichtidae > Cottoperca > Cottoperca gobio. Next base: position 6,153,627 of record NC_041365.1, on the reverse strand, counting down.
CATCACTTCAGACTTGTTTGAGAAGATGGTCCCCATGGCGGTGCAGCAGTCCATGAGCATTTACAACCAGAGGAAGGCTGAGACTGTTAACAGACTGGTGGGAACGATGAGGGAGGCCACCAATCTGTGCAACGGGTACGCTGTCCTGTGTCTGACCGTATGGTGCTGTGCACGTCAGTCAGACTATGCCGGTGAAATTGTCAATGTCCATGAGCGCTTGTGTCTCCATGCATGGATGTATTTATTAGAAATGTATAATGTAATGGTGTACAAATGACCATTGAAATCTCGATAAAGGTTTTTAGTGTAGTGTCCTTACTTAATAGCAGTCAAGTACTTGCATCACTATGTTTGAAGCTGGGGTAGGCAGTTTATTTTTGGCGTCAGTGGGCAAAGATTCCATAATAACCATTCAGCATATTGTAATTCAAGATCAACATCATCCTTAGATGTCAATGCTGATAGCAGCAATTATAACGCTCTTTCTGAAATGACCTGTGATTGGCCAAAGTCTCCTGTCATGTGGTACATTACATTACAGGTCATTTAGCGGATGCTCTCATCCAGAGCGACTTACAGTGACCTCACTACAGGGACAGTCTCCCTGGAGCAACTCAGGCTTAAGTACCTTGCTCAGGGGCACAATGGTGGCAGCCCTGGTATTGAACTCACAACCACCTGGTGTTGTATTTGGAAGCCGTATGCTGAAAGGTTATTATGGAATTGGACTCAAAAATAAACTGCCAAGCTTTGATAGTTTGGATATTTTGTCCAAAGAGTAAGAAGAGTGCACACGTTGATGTTTGGCGACTATGATAACTGACATAGGCTTTGTAACTGTCCATCAGTGTGTTGGCATCCCTAAACCTGCCAGCTGCTCTGGAGGACCTTTCAGGAGATTCTATCCCACAATCCATTGCTGAGAAGGCCCGAGCCGTCGTGCAGCTGGGAGGACTGCAGAGCATCGAGCAGCTAATCAGAGATCTACCTGAGCTTCTGACGCGCAACAGAGAGATCCTGGACGAGGTCAGACACACATTGAATTATGCATATGCTACTGCACTTCTTGAATCCCATAACCGGGCATCTAACTGCAATGTAACAACAAACGTATTTAAAAAAGTAAAGCGGGCACTTTTAGAGGTACAGCCTTTGGAACAGCTTGTTTGTCATATGGCTTTGCTTTCTTGACAAAGAAACATACGAATGTAATGCCGTTTAGCAGCTTTTCTACCACCAGAAGAACACATGAATGCAAAAAAACTCATAATCGTTCCTGATGGCAGAAATCCCAGATCAGGATCATCACTGAAATCTAATCCACTGATCTGTGGGCCAAGGACTGTCTGTCCACCAGCTTCAGCCAACCCATTTTTATTTCAGACATCTTGCTGACAAACAAATAAACAGACGGGAGTAAAAATATAAAACAAAAACGGCTTCCAAATTTGTTGGCAGAGTTGAAAGGTCCATACCAAAATGTCCTAATTTCCCCCCAAAAGTAGCGTGTTGTGTTGTAAAGAGACAGAGAGACGGAATAGAAAATGTCAATGAAAAAAAACAGAAAGCCAAAAAGCAGACTTTGTTATAATAAATAAGGTCAACAATTTTGAAAATCAAATAATTTATCAAATTATATATGTTATATATCTGTTATTGTTGCCCACAAACGAGAAATTAATAATAAAGGTGTAATCATCAGAAGATCTACTGTGTGTGTTGTTCAGGCACTCAATATAGTTTGTGTGTGTGTGTTGTGTCGTCCTCAGGCTCTGAAGATGCTGGACAATGAAGAGGCGACAGACAACGAGCTGAGAAGCAAGTTCAACCAGCGCTGGAACAGAACCCCCTCTGGAGACCTCTACAAGCCCCTTCGTGCAGGTAAACATGCACACGCATACACACACTCCAAACATGTCCTTCTTGTGTCCTTTTTGAACTGCTTTTTCATTCATGAAGTTTGTCTCCATGTCTTCCACTATTGAAAATGCTCCCTGTGTCACATCTACCCCCCCCCCCCCAGAGGGAGGTAATTTCCGCAACATCTTGGACAAGGCTGTACAGGCGGACCAGGTGGTTAGGGACCGCTACAACGCCCACTGTGACATGATCACCCTGCTGTGTAAACCAGAGAACGAGCTCAATGCTGCCATCCCCTCCGCCAACCCAACCAAGACACTGCAGGGCAGCGAGGTCTGATATTTTGTTTGTATGGCCAGATCATGTAAAAACGTTATTGTTATGGTTAGTTTTTGAGCTCAGGGTGTGTGTGTCAACTCAAGGTATTTTGTGCGCCACGTAAACATAGACTCCTGCTGTACTGAAACCCCCGGTGGACATTGTTTTGCTTTATGGCCCTGTCCCTCCTCCCCACAGTAGCTCCATTTTTCATTTTATTTGCCGACTTTGCATTTTGTGTCACTGGGGAGCTTAAATAGCTAAGCAAGCAGAACTGGGAAAGTGCAAGGAAGAAGTGCATGTCTCTCCACAGTTGCACTGTATTCATGCTAAGGTGGAACAACAACAGTGTATTGCAGTCATCATAAGGGATTAATGTAGGATAGAGCACTGAACGTGATTATGAGGTCACGGTGTATACAACTCTACTGCTCTCTTCATTCACTGTGTCCATCTTCTCCATTTTTACTCAGGTAGTGAACGTGCTGCGCTCCCAGCTCGCTCAGCTGGACGAGATGAAGAAGGAGAGGGAGACCGTGGAGGGAGAGATCAAGGCTGTGACCTTTGACATGTCTACCAACTTCCTGACGGCGCTCGCCCAGGACGGGGCCATCAGCGAGGAGCAGCTGTCACTCTCCCAGCTCGACCAGTTGTACGGCGCCTACAACCAGAGGGTACAGACCACGCTCCGCACACAGGAAGAGCTGCTGGGACAAGTTCAGGTATACAAACACACACACACACACACACACAGTTTGGGTTGGTTGTTGTTGTGATTTAGCTGCAAGGTGACCCATAAAAAGTTAGTTTGTTAATGTGTCATGTTTCAGCCGTTTACCAGCCTAAAGAGCTAATAATGAACGTCTTGTGAAGTAGGCCAAACAAAAAGTGAATTTCCTTATTGGAATCAATGAAGCATTACCTTTTTATCAAACAAGTAGATCACACAGGTGCAGACACTGTCCAAGTAGTGAGTTAAACCCAGATTGCCCTCTCAATGGCGAAGTGCCACCGTGTGTGAAGAAGTAATTTATAGCTACTGTGCATAAATGTTCTTGTGTTCTGAGAAGTGTCAGCGGTTAATCTTTTCAACCTGTGATCTCCTTCCAGACGTCCCACCAGGAGTTCAGCAGTCTGAAACAGTCCAACACGGAGGCCAACCAGAGGGAGGAGGTCCTGAAGAAGCTGGCTTCAGCCCATGACAGCTACGTTGAGATCAGCAACAACCTGCGCGAAGGCACAAAGGTACTCACTCAGCACAACGCACCGGCACTACTGTACTGCAGTAATGCATATCGTGTCTGAAACTTTCTTCTTTTATTAGTTTTTTTGTGAATTCAAGGTGGTTTGCAAGCTAGGTGATTTATTTGTGTCCCCTTCTGTTCCTCCCTCCTCAGTTCTACAACGACTTGACAGAAATCCTGCTTAAGTTCCAGAACAAATGCAGCGACATCGTTTTCGCTCGCAAAACAGAGCGGGATGAACTACTTAAGTATGTACTTTTCAGTTTTTTGTCCATTTGAGTGGTTTGTGTGACATATGAGCTGTCCAATGGTGTAAAGGTAGGCCAATTCTAGCACTAGTTGTAAGGTCTGTTGCAGTAGAAGAATGCATGCTGGTACATGCATGAAGATGAAGGAAACATTGCAGCACAGTCACTTTTTGTGATGCCTGAATTCTTGTTTCAGGGACCTGCAACAGAGCATCGCACGAGAGCCCAGTGCTCCAAACTTCAACGTTCCTGCCTATCAGGTCAACCCGGCGGGCTCCGCTGGTGGCCCAACCCCTGCACCGAGGACCGTCTTTGTAAGCAGCCACTCAAACAAGCAAACCAACAAACACAAATGTTCAATACCATTACTGCAGATGTGAGGCTGATGGTTAGATATTGATCTGTCTGTCTTCTTTCTCTCTACCTGCTAGGCCCAGCAGCCGCAGCAAGCCCAGCAGCAGCCCCAGGCAAAGCCCTTGCCCCCAGCCAGGCCTCCTCCACCAAGCTTCACACCTCAGGCTGCCTCCCCCATTCCCACCAATGCACCCGCCACTGGCCCTCCCAACAGCAACCCACCACCTGTGGCCCCACCATCCCAGGCCCAGGGACCACCTTACCCCAGCTATCCAGGGTGAGTTTCCCATTTACAACGTCCAGATTTCTGTGTCAAGGATTACAGAAAGTTATAAAGGTGGAAATGCATATTACACTTACTCTATCATTCAAGCAAATACTTGTAGTACTACATTTGTTTCAGCTGGGCATGTGTTGGCTTATATATTATTTAGTTTGCTAATTGCTCAAAGTAGGCTAATAACAATTCTATATGAAAGGGCTTTTATTTACAAGTTTGGAAAATAAAAAAAACGTTACAAATAGAAATTGTCCAAACTTGCATTAAATAGTTGTCGATCTTTTTATCTTACTGTTGTTAAGGAAAAGCAAATAAGCATATTTCATAAAGCTATTAACACTTTTTAAATGTGGATAATATGACTCTCACGTCTGTTTTCTCTGTTGTGGTGTCCATGCAGATACTTCCAGATGCCTATGGGCTATCCCTACGCTTACGGCCAGTACAACATGCCCAACATGCCCAACATGCCGTACATGCCCTACCAGCAGGCTCCAGGACAGGGAGGTTACCCTGCAGCTCCTCCCGCTGGACAGCCCTACCCTGGCTACCCCCAGCAACCCCCTCAGCAGCATCCCTACTACCCTCAGCAATAACGACCCTCTCCATCCCCTCGTCCCTCTTCTCACCAGTTAACACCAAATAAAAAATACCCCCAGCAATAACAATTCATCTCTCTTAGCTCCCTCCTTTCTCATCTTTTGTTTTCTTTCACTAACAGCAGCTATAGAAACTCAAGTGAGGGGCGACCTCAGAGCTGCTTTGCACTTACTTTACCTCTTATTCTCCTTGTCCTCTCACACTCACTTTTTCTACCCTAGCTCATGTTTTCTGGGTTCTTTTCTTTTCTTTAACTTAATTTCAACTTTCATCAATACACTTAACCCCCTCTTTTGCCTGTAAGGTTATTTTTTACGTACTCATTTTCTAATGGTTTTGTTAATTGTTTATTTTAACCTAACCCTAAATGTTTTCCATTGATAACTGACTGTTTGTCTGGGCTGGACTGCTGTAAAACACTCGTGGAGGCGCACAGAATCCTTCGTTTTCTGGTTAGGGTCTATGTGTTGGGTGGGCGGATGGGTGGTCATTGCTTGTCATGCCATTGATGGGAGGGCACAGCGACATCCTCACCCCCCCACCCACTCAATCCACCCCTAGTGCTTCTATATCAACTATATTCCTATTTTTGTAATGAATACTGATTCCTCGCTGATGTATAAACCTATAAAAAGGAATGACCTGTAGGTTTTCTAATGTAGATGATGACTGTTGAGAGTTCTGCTCTTTTTCTTTGGCTCTTTTCTCTTCTCACCCAGGGAATGTTGGTATATTTCTGTGTTACAATCAGACGCTATACAAGTGGGAGAAATGGCTCTATTATATAAATATATGTATAAATAAGACTCTGTATGTGGTTAACCGAGACACTCTGTGTGCTGCACTCTCATGCTCTTTGTGTTTATTTTTATTCCTCAGCTCTAATGTGATTAAAAACATCAACTGCCAGCCAGAATTTGTCTGTCTCTACATGTTGAATGTCTTAATTGTGTATGTTTTTTATTAAACTGTGGAGATTTGAAAAGCAGCCAGAAGAGGGCAGTCCTGCAGCAGCAGCAGCTGAGCAGCAGTTCACCAATTGTATCTCCTTTCAGCCAATCGGGGAATGAGTTGTGCCATCCGACTAATCTGATGCCTTTTGACCTCCCGAGCATTCGGGGCAGATCCCATTTAGATGACATGCAAATTACGTTCCAGTGAGGTTATGATCTCATCCAATCATATTTCCCTGCAGGTGATTTCTCCACAGACAGATTTCATCCCCAGATATTTATTCAGTGTCAGGAGACGCTAATGATTTCACATATTTCCTGTGTGTGTGTGTGGTGCATGGAGGCAGATGGCAGCGCAGTGTGATGTCTGGAAGGATGCATGGAGATGTTGGCAGAGAGCTGCTGGTCCCCTGCCTGCATCCATCACTCCACTTCTCTCTCTCCATTTCCCCCTCTCTTCTCTTTGTCTAAACTGTCTTCTCAAGTTCCTATCTGCTCGACTCTTTAAAAAACAAAAACACCATATTTCACTTCACTTTCCCCCAGCGTTCTCCCATCCTTTGTTTTCCTTCATATCAGACTCTCTTCATCATATGTTCCTTTGCTTCTAAGTCTTTTTGGTATACCACCTGGCTTTTTATATCCTCAGCTGCTCTCTCCTCCATTTATTTTCCCTCTCCCCTCGCTCGTCTGTTTTTGCTTACCATTCGTCTGTCCTTGCTGTCCAAGCCACAAATTGTTGGCAATGAGTTGTCTTCACTGGTCAGTATCTCTTGGCTCATAAACGTCTCATAACATCACGTCAGTCTCCAGTATGTATGTGTGTGTTTGAGAGTGAAACTCACGAGGAAGGATACACACTTTTAATCAGATCTAACAGCTCGCATCTCCTACTGGAAGTGACACAACACATACACACAGCCATGTTCCCCTCTCTCATCTATACAGCATGCCGTTGCTGCCAAAGCCAATTGTAGCTCTGGGTGTGTTTATCAAAGGTGTCTGTGCGTCTCAGGCGCTTAATTTTAACAAGACGTTCTCCACCAGAGGAGTGTCATTTTTTAATTGGTCTGAAACAGAATAAAGGCAGCGAACAGAGCACTGCGGTGACAGGTATTAATTACCTTCTGCCTAATGGCTCCCAAACTCAGCACTCAGCCATATTGGTGCTCACACTATTCTTACTCCCCCACTCTTTCCTCCATCGCTTTCCTGTCCTCCTTACCATGTGTTTGTCCGCAATAGGGCTGAATCAAGGGTTTTTCTTCGCTATGATGTTGATAATTAGAAGCATATTCTCTAATATAAGGATTCCAAACTAGGGACTACTTCTGCATTTGCCAGGAGGTAGGCTATGTGTTAAAATTGAGTAGCTCACTTATTTAAACATATTAGTTCTTATTAAAACATATATACAGTAGCCTACCACATATTGAGTAAACTGTCTAGAGGTCTAAACTCTTATCTAAAAGTAAGGATGAAAAGTTTAAATAATTAGATAATAGTATCGGTTAAAACATTCAGATATTTATTTAAAAGTAACAGATAGTTGGAATAGTTAGGTAAAAGTGACGGATAAACGGTTTGATTAATCGGCTAAAAACAACAAACAGTTGGAATAGTTGGTTTAAAATAACGGATAAAGGTGGGAATAGTTAGGTAAAAGTCAACTGAAATGAAACATTAGGTGGTGGTCATTAAGCCGAGCTGATCGGCCGACAAAAGGGTTGTGAATCAGTGTCAGTAAATTGTGCAGATGATCTGGATGTAATCCTACATTTCCTCTTCCGTTCATAAAGTGCATGGTGAATAAATGTAAGAATCTTAAAAAAAAAAAAGAAGTAAGAATGCCAGTGCTGAAATCTTTTATGGTGTTAATTTGATCAGTCAAGTAGCTTAAGTTGCCAGTATCAGTTCCATGTGCGTTGGCTGACAATTTTGCCTCAACGAAACAGCTCACTGGTCCTGTATGTTAGGGTTTTTTTTTGTTGTTGCATTTTTTCCATAGAAGCGAGATGCCTGAAATAGCTCTGATTGACAGGTATAGAGACTCAGTTACTATAACAACTACCTCCTGGCTCTCATGAGCACAGACTCTCTCTCTCTCTCTCTCTCTCTCTCTCTCTCTCTCTCTCTCTCTCTCTCTCTCTCTCTCTCCGCCCCCCCTCACCTCTTCTCTTTTCATTTTTCTTTACCAGCTCTCCTTTTTACCCCCATATCCCTCTCACCCCCTCACTATGCGCATGTGTGGGTGTGTAGAGGGAAGAGATTATGAAAAAGAACTCGACTGCAATATTCCTTCACATGGAGATGTTTGTGTTGCAAGATAGAGAGCCCTGGCACTAGCTATTGGATCTAACCTGTGTGGGTGAGGGTAGGCGAGAGTGGGAAGATGAAACATGCTTATACAACACGGGCAAATAAGCCTTTTAAATTCTTTTCGTGTTTCCTTTTTGGTGCATGTTCCTCTGTCAGGTTGAGCTGCTTTGCTTGTATAATCAAATCAGTCTACCGCGCTGTGTTCCCGCATGCGTGCGTTTCGTGTGTGGGTGTCTTTTGCATGCGTGTACGCACTTGTGTCAGCAAGCGACACAGTGAGGCCACCCGATATGATGAGTGAATTTCAAGCACGATAGAATCTAGTGGGAATGACACCGGAGAGCACAGAGCAGCAAAGAAAGTGTGTGAGTTTGTGTGTGTGTGTGCTGCTCGGAAGAAGACAGACGTCATTGCTGCCACCTGCTTTAGTGGGACAAAGGCCAGACACATACACACACACTTTCATATGCAGACAGCCAAGCGGAGGTCAAAGCAATCTCTTAACATAGCATTAATGATATGATTTACTTAACCTTCTTACGCTCAAACTATCTCAGGCCCTCCATCCCCTCCTGTTAAAGTGCATCACTCCTCTCCTCCCCCTTGCCCCTGCCTCTCCTTTCATCTCTCCATCTCTGAGCTATCACATGGGGCGAGAGGTCTGAGGGAAAACAAGCTGCCAGAGTTGGACATGCCATAACAATGCACCACCTGTCGTGTGTGTGTGTGTGTGTGTGTGTGTGTGTGTGTGTGTGTGTGTGTGTGCGTACCTGTGTGAGTATATGTGCATGCAGCTGTCTCAGAGTGTCTGTCATTAAGAGAAAGGAGGGAACATTTCCTAGTCTTACTGTGAATACAAAGGCACACAGACCATCCGTGTGTGTGTGTGTGTGTGTGTGTGTGTGTGTGTGTGTGTGTGTGTGTGTGTGTGTGTGTGTGTGTGTACACTCACCGCTGCAGCTTTCTCCAGAAGTTGCTCTGCCGCTTTATTGATTGGTTGTCTTGCTTTGTGGCAGGAAATGAGATGGCGGGTCTCAACACCTGTGTGACCCATGGATGTATAAAGAGATTTGTGACCCGAGCCGCCAAGAGCTCCTCTAATGATCTGAGCTCGGCTGCCTGGGTCTCGTGCTCCAACCGGCTCCTCACTTGGGCTCAAACCTGATCAATAGCAAGATACTCCTCCTGTGTGTGTGTGTTTCAGATCAACTAATGAGAGCACCTGTAGTGGTCTCTACTCCCTTCTGAGCCGTGCATCAGGTTGCGTGTCTAAGTGCTTTAATATTGATCTATTTGATGCTGCAAATTGACCAGTGCAACTCTAATCTGTACTTTTGATGTAAATTTGCTGATGCCGTCAGCTTGCTGGTAATTTGAGGGCATTTCTGCACCGTTCACACAGAGAGGGGCGATAATTCAGAATTAATTAGGCTACGATACACGGGGGAAGGCACAGCCCATAATAAGACATTTAAAACAGGATGGGATCTGGTATCCAAGTGCAGGGTATCCATAGAGACCGTTGCTATGGCGGAGAGAAATCTCACCTCATTAGGAACAAATATAAATAGCCCTGCGACTCAGCTTATGGTCATGATGCCCACGGCTGAGAGAACAGGCTCAGAGGCTTCCAGGTCAACGATACAGAATGAGAGTGAGGATGCGGAGAAAGAGGGATTGATAAAAGAAGGGAATGATTTAAGAGAATTAGAAGGAAGCAAGAAATGAAGGAGGTTTGAAAGGAGGGAGGGAAAAGATTGAGTTCCTAAGGATGGGAGAAACAGGAGGAGGAAGATGTGTGTGTGTGTGGGAAAGATAGACGAGAGAAAGATTCACTGTTGTCTGATGAAAAAATCTCCCAAATGTCAACCTGTTTGTTTTCATACTTGAACTAAAATTGGATAAGGGAGCATCATGTTTTTAGTAATAAATGGTGAAACTAAATTACATGCAGTGTGCTTTACAATGAAACAAAAAGAAAAGAAATAAAATCCAAGTGCAAAAGAAAGCACGCCTAAAATAGCATAATGAGAAGGTGTGAATGACTTGTGGAGATAACTCTGAATTATTATTTTTCTCCAAGAACTGAATTTTGCAGAACTGGCGTTTTCTTTTTCCCAGCGACAAACATAATGAGCGAGGAGAGGAAAGAGGAGAGGATGGCAGGAGTTGTGGGAGGAAAGATGGTAGTGGGGGCTGTGAGAGAGGTTGACAGCCAAGTGGAGAGGAGACGGAGAGGAGACAGATGGGAGCAAAGAGAAAACTCGAGACATCCAACACTGATTGCATCAACAGGTCTGAGCCCCTCCAGGTATGCTGCAGTGCACCACAGTATTATACCATTGTTGAGCATCCGGAGGTCCTGTATGGACTTTATCTGTCTCACAGCTTCATGCGTTTTACTTTCTCTTTCTCTTCCCTTGTAGCCAACTGTTTCTCTTTCAAGTGTACGTGTGCAAGTGAGGCAGCACCCTCAGATTATGTGTGTTTCTTTGACATTTAGTCATCAACTCTCAGTGACAGCTGAGGTGTCTGCGTAGTTACATAACACCAAGGAGGCTGTGTGTTTTCCTGGTTCCTGTTCAAACGTGCAATCTTATTATTCCTTACATCAGAAATCTCTTCTTTTTTTTTGTCAGTAGGCGTAATTATTGCACCACTCTGGAACATTACAGCAACTTCCAAGTCTCCACTTCCCTCGTGAATTGCATTTAAACTGCTGAAATTTAGACCTTTTAAATGTGAAATGATATTAAATCGTATATTGCAATCAGTCAGAGAGCCATTTGCAGTTTGAATGCCCTCCCATCAGTGGCCGCTATGTAGCCTTTGCAAAATTTTCAGGCAAACTGGTCAATTAAGGCAGAAAAAGCAGAGAGACTCTCTCCTCTCGATACAAATAAACCTTAAAAGCTTGTCGCGGCTTTCTGTTCTTCAAAGCTAAATGGTTTTCTCTCCCTTTGTTGTGAACAGTGTGTTTTCAACTAGGGAACAAAGGTGTCTGCGACTGAAAGATAAAAACTGCGACAACTGATGAAGATGGTATAGAGTTCAGACACACGTCTGTGTGGGCTGTCTAATTGAGGAGATTGTTTGATTCCTCTCCCTCTGCATTTCTCTCTCTGAAGACCTGTCAAACTCGCAATCAGCGAAAACAACATGCATAGAAAGGATTGGAGGAGCGGGAGGGAAAAAGAGTGGAGATGGAAAGACGGCGTTTAAGAAGAAAAGGAGGGAGTTTACACCCACCGCCTAAAGAGATGAGAAGAGAGGCAGAGGAGGGGAGAATGTGTGGAGGAAGCAGTGTGTGAGTGCCAGAGCTCATCAGCCTGTCAAACATCCGTTATAGACCACAAACCCACACAGCCATCACACTGCCGAGGTCTATCACTTAACAGGTGTACTTCTTTCACCTTCATACACATTTTCTTATACACTCTGTTACAGTATATATATACGTGTGTGTGTAGGTGGCCACATTTACACACATCGAGTTGTCCACAGAGCGCAAACCCGTCTTGGATGGTTTCAATGCATCCACAGTGAGTCACTCTCATTGATCAGAAAATAAAACCAGTCAGGAGGATTCTTCACACTGATGCTTCCTTCACCCCACTCCTGAGCTCCTTACTGTTTTAGCTCTGCGCTGGCACAATGTGAGTGCGCACTCTCAGCCCAACCCACGTTTGAACCCGTATTATTCCTCACTGTGCTCATAGTTTTGTAATTCTCACTGCTGACGCACTGCATCTAAATTCATCATCCACTTTTCCCTCGGTTACATCAGGGCTTTGTACGCTTTTTTGCCTCACCGAACCCCAGATATAGGTACAGTTTAGACTACAGGTGCCCAATCAAATGAGGTTATTTGTTTCTAATGTGGATGGGAAATGAAGCACCAAATGATACCTCTAATTAGGATAGTCAATACTCATGAAGTCAGTGAATTGAAACCTTCTCAATGGGTATCTTTTATATCCTAGACCCTACATTGCAATCTGTACTCCTAAAGTTTACTCCTTCTCTAGTCCCTACAGTGATTTCATTAACAATTTCAACAGCTTCAGATACATTTGCAAGCAAAACAGCAGTGACATCTGCCCGCATCCTACCAATGAGAACTGCAACGTCTGTGTTACTAATGTAAATGCTGTTGTGATGCAGAACTGTGACTCTGGGTAGATCTTACACTATTTTAAGCTGTAACCTTTTTCAGAGGATCTTTCATTCACTGTTTATCGTATAAAATGAGCTCCTGTGTGTATATTAACAATATTGATAGCATTCTGAAATCCATTAAATGTAAATTATGATTTTTCTTTTATTACTTTTGAATCATTTTAGAGTAATAGATTTTCTGACATAAGCATTAATGACGCTTTATCATAGGGTTTCAAATTTTCTTTCATACATAATATATACTCAAAGATATTTTACATAAAAATGTGATTAGATTAGATTTAACTTGTAGTCATTGCACACAGTAAGTACCAGTTCAACAAAATCCAGTTTTGCATCTAATAGAATCAGAGTCCAGTTTATTGCCACGTAGGTAAAGAAAGTAAAGAAATTGACTTTGGTGTTTTAGTGCATAACATAAACATATAAAGAGCAATTATAATAAAAAATCAGATCATTATTACTAAAATCAAGAAACGTAATTGTATAATAGAAGAAACCTACAAATAAAATGTGAAAAAATACAATTAAAATATGTACAATATATCTGAAATAAAAGGAAAGAGCTATGCACTTTTAAAAAGTAAATAACGGAATATACAAAATGTACAATTCAAATGAATGTAGCTATGATATGTCAGTAATGTAACCATACATATACAGTATGACTAGAAACCAATAAATAGTACATACAGCAGGTGTGTAAGATGTACGGTGTAGTTAAATACAGTCAGTAAAATATAAGCCGACTGTAGATAACGGGACGTGTAAATAAAAAAGGCAACGCTCAAGTGAAATGCACAGTTTCTTTACTAGCACTACATTTTCAAACTTCTATGTGTATTTATATATTATTATTATTATTATTATTATTATTATTATTATTATTATTATTATTATGGTTTGGACAGTGTGCAGCTTTTGAATTAGGAAGCCTCTACTCAGCAGGTTTACCTCATTTAAATAATGAAGCTGGAAGTCTGTTGCAAAACATCATAAAGACCATTATTCTTATCCTGAGCCATAGTTCACAAGAAAACAAAATCATAAAAATGATGTATTCTTAATTAGAATTAATGTAGCCTAAAAGAAAGGCTGTGCTGCTGCGTCTCACTGAAGTTAAGAAGCAAAGGAAGAGGTCTATTTGTCTGTTTCTTGTCTGTGGCTGTCTAGTCACCCGGCCACATGCTCCATCATAGTTTAAATATTCATAGCCGGCCCTCTGAATATTCATGAGGCCCCTATTAATATTTATGAGCTTCACTTGTTGAGGTGTCACTCGATCTCTTGTACACACATGCACACAGACATTTACACACACTGATGGAGATAGCTATGTCTACACGGGCAGATTTATGAGCAACGGTGTAAGTTACCTTAGAGCTGTGATGAAATAAAACGGTGTCCTTCTGTTAGCAATCAAACAACATCCATAAAACCAGTAACTATTTAGTAATAAAGTAGTACAGGAATAGTTTGACATTTTGGGAAATAGGCCTGTTTGCTTGTTTGCCGAGAGTTAGATGAGAAACATGTTTGTACGATATTAGAAGTTAGTGCCAGCAGCTGTTAGCGTAGCTTAGCCTGGATCGCCTAGAAGCACCTCTAAAGCTCACTAATGAACATATTATATATTATTTGTTTAATATGTACAAAAACCAAAGTGTAAAAGCAACAATTCACCACTTTACAAGAGGTTATGTGCGGGGGAACCATTAAACCTGGGCGGAGGTCATGCGTGTGACACGTCTGTCCACAGCTAATCTCACATACTACTGGCTCAAACTCTGATAGCCAGAGAAAGGTTTGGTAGGAGGAGAAGTGTTGAACAGGAGCATCTGTAGATTAATTCCATAACCAATAGGCATATTTTATGATCCACTAAAGTTAGGCACTATACGAGATGAATAAATCCCCATTTTTGTTATCTTCACTGCTTCTTGACTGTAAGGGAGCCTGGAGGGACAAATTAATAAGATTCAACTCTTCCTTGTTTGGCAGGGGAGAGGCAGACACACCTGGTGGAGCTCTGCACTCTCCTGAATGCACCTTTTTAGTCTTTAGATTGTTTCCCCCTGTTTCCATTGCTTATGCTAAGCTAAGCTAACCAGCTGCTGGCTACAGCTTCATATTTACCGCACAGACGTTAGAGATATCAATCTTCTCATCTAACGCTCGTCAAGACAGCAAATTAGCATATTTCCCCAAATGTCAAACTATCCCATACTATGGGGAATTGCCTTATAAGTGAATCATGAACTCACTATTAAGGTACACGGACACGTCTGCACAGCAATGTAACACTGTGACTGTGTAGTTTTAAAGGTAATGTGTTGATAGATACATATTTGCTATTACTGTATATGAACTTACTTTATGTGTGTACCAGAAGAGATATTGAGTTTACCCTTCACTGCCTCCCTGAGAAGAGGGCCACTCCAATCCCAGTTCCAGTAAGGTCTTTAAACAGACATCGCTGCTCCTCGGTCAGGCTCTGGAACTGATGTAACAGTATGACACACACACACACACACACACACACACACACACACACACACACACACAGACACACACACACACACACACACACACAAACACACTGTCAGCTGTGGACTTTCTAATGAGGTGTGTTTATATAACAAGCCACAACAGTAGCGGTATTTCTGTGCACGAGCAACGGGAAACGAGCGCCATCGAGTCTCTATCCTATCTGCACACATGCCAACCATAGTGACAGAACCAGTAGACAGCAGGTGTGTGTGTGTGTGTGTGTGTGTGTGTGTGTGTGTGTGTGTGTGTGTGTGTGTGTGTGTGTGTGTGTGTGTGTGTATGTGTGTAGGCCACTTTTGTAGGATAGATTTTAGATTATATGTACACCAGTTGTCTGTGGATGACTCCAACTTGATTTAGCTGTATTTGTATTGAGCCCGATGTAAAATCTTGCCTTGTAGTGTGTCATTCAAACTTGGCAAACCTGTGTGAATGTGTGTGTAGAGAGAGAGAGCAGTGATGCACACACATAGCAATGTCTGCTGGCTTTTGGATGACGCACATCCTGAGGCCCGTGCTAAGTCATCTCTGTAGTTTGTGGTTCACACTGAGTCTGTTCGGTGCCCTTTACGGATCATTTATGTACACTATGTATTGACTGTTGTACATGTACTGTATGCAGCATCATCACAAAATCTGAAATATATTTCTAAAATTAAATAGTATATTTTTGACTCTGTATTTAAAACTCCAAAAGTCTGTCCAAGAGCCTTATGCTTTCGAGGTGTACAGTATTTTTAGGTGCATTGATTAAGCGATAAGAGATTTGTTGATGTCTTGTCTTAAGTGTTGAAATCAGTTCTGAGATTCACAAAACTATTAAAACAGGGTCTAGTTCAATATTGATATTAACTACTTCAGAAAGTTCAGAGCAGTAATTTTCTATCTTGGGACAAGGGGTGACACTGTGAAGTCGGTTTGCCTCCTCCAAGATACATTTATCACATATCGGAGAGATCTCGGATTATATTTTGTGTAATTTTGTCTTTGAATAATGGAGTCTGTGAATGACTTTGAACTGAATGAGACGAGAATTAATGGAAGATGAATGAATGTGCTCTGGACTTGAGGCTCCTATCTCGTCATCGATCTGTGTTTCCAGCTCATTCTCCCATTTGGTCTTCTTTCGAAGGAATTGTTCAACATCATAGACATAAGGCACAGCCTCAACAGGACCTGTTAATAAGGCGTGTCAAGATCAGAAGAGTTTTTTAAGATACCTGTGTGGTGGGTGTGCATGTAGCGTCTCATTTGCAGGAACCTTAAGACGTTATTCGTAGGAAGTCTGCATTTTTCTTCAAACTACGCTAAAGAAATATCTTTTCACCTCCTGCACTAAACTGTCATATTGTACATTTGTTATAATTCTTTTTATAGTATGTTTTTCTTGTAATTTTTCTATTATTTATTTGACTTTTGCAGTACTCTGCCTACATTATTTTTCACACCTAGCTGGCAATAAACCTTTCTCAGGTTCAGATTTTGAAGAAGCAGACGTTATTTGTAGGAAGTCCTTATCAAGCAGAAGTTACACGCAGATAGTGAAAGTATGTAATGTCCTTCAACTGTGAGAAATCATTGTTAAGGTAGTATAATACCATAAAAACTGTAGAGATTAACAGATCATTTTTACCCAGGGACCCTAGCTGGTTAATGCGGCCATGCCCCCAATTACTTATATTTGTAAAGGATGGGTGCGATCAGGGCTGAAGCTATCACTCGACTTGGACATATGACCTCAGTATTTTTAAAATGGACCTGGCTGCGGATCAGATATAAAGCTTGGTAACATTCTACAAGATGCCATCCACGTAAAACGATATCTTATTACTTGTGTCTGCTGTGGTGAAACCAAAGATAGATGAGGCTTGATGATTCAGCTTCAGGCGGGCTCTATGGTAAGTGCAAACAGACATGTGGGTAAAGAATACCCTTGTCTCCTCCTGCCCAAAGCTGTATGTAGCTACCACCGAGGTCTCGTACTCTGTTATAAATATTACACGTTGGGTTTTAGAATTGAAAGAAAAATATGTAACATTTCCGCAATTTTGAAGTACTTTGATTTTACTTGTGTATTTCCCTTTTATGCTACCTTGCACTTCAATACATTTTAGAGGGGATTATTGTACTTTTTGCTCCACTACAGTCATTATCAGTCAATACAGTATATAAATATGATGCATTTTTATAGTTCAAACCACCCAACAGTTTCTAAAGTAGTTAAAATGAACACTAAAATGTGGCAGTTGTTTTTAACTGCGCAATATGTAGGCCATGTATATGTACAGTGTGTGTTGTTGTACATACGTATATGCTGCATCATAACAAGTTGTTGACTCTTATCACTTGAAATGAAAGTGACATTCACAGTATTTTGAATAAAGAGGACCAATAACATAAAATCACATCTAATCACAGTTCTCGATCCAAAGGATTAATGTTAGATCTCAAGGCAACAGATGAAAGGCTGCCAACTCTTATCAAACTCTACAAGGCTGTGCTTCAATAAGCTTTAAAGGTGTACAGTGTTTGTTGATTCATTTTGAAGTAATTTCACCATGGGAACTTCCTGTTTCTTTCAGTACATAAAAGCATTCATAGAGGACTTATTCAGATTCTTTGAAGTAAAATACTACAATTTAAAACGGCTGCATTAGAGGTAAAAGCCTGCATTGAAAATGTCACTTAGGTAAAAGTATATAAGTGTTATTTGCAAAATGTGCTTAAAGTATCAAGCAAAGGAAAGTAAAACTACTCAAAGCAGTGTTACTATGCTATTATATTATAATATTCAGGCAGCGTTTTACAGTTGTAGCTGGTGGAGTGGATGCTAATTTTAACTACCTCACATATGGTGTGTGAAGTAACTATATAAATGTAGTGGACAAAATATCCTCCTATGAAAGATTGTGTTAAGCTGATGGATAGGCAAGACATTTAAATTAAAATATGGGGCCCTTTTGTTGCAATAACCTTATTATTAACCTAATCAAAAACATACAAATAATGTGATGTACTATATGACATGTATAATTTGTGGAATTATTAAGTTTAATATGATTGACTATTCAGTACAGTAAACAGCATATCATGTAGACTATGTATAACAGTCTACCTTTTTTATAAGACTTTATTGTCCTCAGGGAAATGTGTCTTTGACACATATTTGCTGTTAAGAAAATACAAAATAACATAGTACATACATACAGTACATAAACAGAGTGTCACCAGTCCACATGCACCTGCACAGACACCAATCATAAACTTGCACACTGCTTGTTGAGTCACCATACTTGTGTAGACTACATATGTGCATTAAGAGTAAAGCTGTTTGCTGTTCTTGTTGTGTCTTAGGTGTAGCTTGCAGTGATAAATGTAGTAGAGTAACGATTACAATTCCCTCTAAATGTGTTCTTAGACTACTGTAGGTACGATACAAGGTACATTTTACCCCTGCATACGAAAAGAGAGTATTTATTGTTGTGTGTCCCCTCAAGTGTTACTGAAGTCAGTTATTGCAGTAATCTTGCAGTAGTAAAGGAAATGTAATTGAGTTGAAATTAGATGTAATACAAAGAGAGACAGACCAGTATGAGAAGCGAGAGACAGGTACAGAGATAGAGATGAGTGGGCTGGGTGGAGGGCTGGCTCTCGTGCATTCTTCGCGTGTGTGTGGGCGCGTGGCTCGGGGTTCAGAGCTGTCTTCTCCTCCCCACTCCTCCTCCCCCCCCCCCCCGTGCTCCCCCTGTTCCGACAGAGACAGGCAAAAGGCGAAGGAGGAGCAACGGACCTCACAGTCAACAGAAGCTGGGTGTACAGCAGTCGCGCCGGTCGGTAGGCTACACGGGCAGAAGCCCACGGAAGACTTCACCTCACGGTAAGCTAACGGACACTCCGCGAGGAAATCTCATCGACTAGCTTGATTAACGGTTGCTCCGCCAGTTGACATCGACGCTCTTTGCTGTCTTTTGATGCTGTCCCCTCTTGTTCGTACTTGTACAAGAGATTAATAACATCAGATCATAAAGTAGCGTGATAAAAGAACAAACTGGGTAAGAAAATATTTATAATTTAGCCGAAACTCTACTGAAATGACGGTTAAATTAACTAGCTAACTGCCCCGGAGCGCAGCTATCAGTCGCATCTCCCCCGGGTCTGTAACGTTAGCGACGGCGCTGAATGAATGGTAACGGTCATTTAAGAGCCAGTAAATGTGTTGTTTTTTATTTTAGCTTACTGTGTTTAGCGCTACTTAGATGAAGATGTCAGAATTTTAACTTGTTTTTTCACCTTTGGTTCTTTATATTTATTGTTACGTGTGTGTCTTTGGGTGAACGCATGGGAATTTTTGAGGCGATTTAAGTTGTCTATTCCCCCCGTGTCTCTGTAAGACAAAAGTCCCTTTTTTGTTATTATCTATAACATTGAGTTCATGTTGTCAGTGCTCCTGCTGTGTATCCTTCGAAACCCGTCCTCCGCGCTCCACATGCAGCTGACAGCACTGTGAAGTCCCGGAGCAGGAGGTCCACTCCCTGCCCGGGTGTAAAAATAGCCCCGTGTGTCAGCTTAGCCTGGGTCACAGACGGTAATGCGACACACGGTTTTGTGCATTCAGCCCTCCAAAAGGGAGAGTCCCATCCCGGGAGTAGATAGCACAAACTGTTATCTGTTTTTCCCGTTATATGGGTCAACAGGATGCCACAAAAGTTGTGCATGAAGATGACACCTGTTTGTATAGCCTACTTACCGCACCCTCCGTTTAAACTTGTGGCACAGTCAAGATGCCATCAGTTGTAGACTGTGAAGAGTTGCGAAGCTAATAATGTGTGAAGTAGCCCTTTAACTGTTGCTGGGCTGTTTTGTATTGATGCAGGTTTTCCCCCCATCTTGAGTATGATCTTGAGGTTTGAGTTCAGCTGCAGAGCGACACAGCTGTCGCAACCACAAGTTACTTTGGTAATAAAGCTGCGGTGTCTGCCCAGGTGCTGGGACTCGAAGGACAATGTAACCTATTTTTTTTCCTCATGTGTAGCCTACTTTCTGTTCTCTTGTTTTAAAGTGGAGGGTGAAATATTGCACCCCCGTTTTTATTTGACTTAAATATGAGGCAGCAAGGAGATAAAATAAAACCTGCCCAGGAGGGAAATATTTCAGCTGCAAATGTAAAAATGTATATATATATATATATATATATATATATATATATATATATATATATATATATATATATATATATATATATGATGATATATATAAAACCCGAAGGTTTGGTGTATATATATATATATATATATATATATATATATACATACTGTATGTATGTATGTATGCATATATATATACACCATATATATATATATATATATATATATACAATATATATATATATACACAGTATATATATATATATATATATATATATATATATATATACAGTATATATATTAAAACTCAAAGTACCTTCTATATTGTAAAAGGAAAAAAAGGAAAGCAGCCCAATTACAGACTCCGGGGCAAAGTGTACAGATTATGGATAAACAAAGCACTGAATGCTTTGAGTTTGCCTCAAAATTCTCAATTATTATTTTAAACCAGAGAGAGACCTGCTCTCTTGTTCTCTCGCTGAAATCCTAATGAGCTCCGAGCTGAGGGAAAAAACATGAAATACCCTTTTAAATTCAGCTGCAACCTGGAAAAAAAAAAAAACATTCAGCTTCTGTGACCATAGGCAGTTATGATTTCTATGTTTTCTGTTTTGTTTTCAAGAGATGGAAGGGTGCAAATAAAAAATAAAGCAGAGCAGAATGTCTTTAGAGATAATGTACAGTTAAATGTCTACATGTAGGACAGGATAATAAACCCAAGCATACGAGGTACAATGGTAGACCCATGGAAGTGCCACTGGAAATTATAGCCCTGGTATTCAAATATAAAAAAAAATCAGTGGTCTTAATTACAGACAGGATCGTACTGGGCTTAATGTAACTTGGTGCTGATGACAATGGTCATTTAAAGTAGCCTTTGGATGTATCCCCACTAGACTGTCTTTGTGTCAGTGTAGATGAGCCAGGCAGATTTTGGCTGGAGAAGAAAGGTGTCCTGGTGAGTAGGTGGCTCTGAGGCTGCAGGCTTCGGGGAAAGCAGCAGATGGATGATGATGTAGCGGGTACTGGCGCTCCCTGCCTCCCGCCACCATCCGTCACGCGCTAATGATCGTGTCACACCTTCTCCCCGGGCGGCCGGCCGCTTCTGCAGCGCTCAGCTCAAAAACTGGTAGCTCCACTGAAATCCCCTCTTCACGGCCGTCGGCTGAAAAGCCCAGAGACACATTGTGTGTGCAGCAAGCCTCTCTATCACTAATTCTTCACATCCCTCTTTCTCCATTGCCTTCTTTCACCCCTCTTCACCTTTAAAGTCCCTGCAGACTTTTTCCTCATCCCTCTTCATCCCCTGCTTCCCTTGCCTCCCATTCATCTTGTTTTCTCTGTAGTGCATCTGCACCACATCATTCTTTTCCCTCTTTGTCCCCCTTATCTCATGTTCCGGTTTGTTGGTATTGCTCTCAATTTACAGCTCTAATACATTTCATTGCCAGCATGCTTTCTCTTATTTTATACATGATTGGAATAAATAAAGATGTGTTGTTCTTTTCCTCGCCCCACCCTTCGGAGTCAGGGTCTGTTTACAGTGTAGCACACATGGAGCTGATCTGTTTGGCTAAAGGACAGCTCAGCAACTCGCCAACAGCACATTAGGGAGTCTCCCAAGTTATTATGTCCTATAGAGTGTTTAGGTGTCTTCCCTAGGCAATATGAAGAAGCCCACTAAGCTAAAACAGTGATACAGGTCGCCTGAAGCATGTGAGAGAAAATAGTGAAAAACGTGACCAACAGTCCAAAATGCAAAGATATTCTATAAGACAAAGAAAAGCAGCAACTCTAGACGTATGAAAAACTGGAAATAGGACATTTCTGGCAATTTTGCTTAAATAATGACTTAAATGAATAATTATTCATTTGATTAATGAAAACATTCTTGGCAAATGCTTTCGCTTTCGTCCGTCTTGCGCCGGTCCAAGAATTTCACCTCTAGCGGCACAATACAAATGTTTAACATTATTTTCTGTCGATTGATTAATTGACTAATTGACTAATTGATACACGTCTAAATAAACAAAATCACATATTTTTAATACATACAGAGCAGTGTCCCTTTCTATAATCCATCAAATCAAATTGTGGTCATATCACATGACTTATTTCTCTGGAAAACTTCAATCAATAAAAAAATATTGATAACTAGGGTTATGTTATCAAACTTAATATCTAAAGTACATTTAAGTTTTGAACCAATTATAATTGTAAAATTCCAATTACAACATTTTATACCAACACACGCAGAGATTTCAGGCGTCTCTACCATACTAAGAATATTTCTGGGTGGAATCACTGCTGTCATGTATTGTGTTTCATTGAGGCGGCATGGGAAGTAAACACCACTTTGGTTGCACATGGACTGACAGAGGTCTTTTTTTAAAAGCGCTATTATCTCCAGTCGGGTGTTAAATAACCATGTTAGGGGAATTGGCATCATCTGAGCTCGTTATTCTGTCCCAGGTGTTACAGGAATAAGTGTCCCCTTGAGCTCTGTGTTACAGTGGTATGTGTCCCTACTGAGTGCAGTTGGCCCTTTGGTAAAAGATGGTGGAATGCCACTTCCTCTTGTGTGTGTGTCTATCTCTTTGGTCTCTGCAATATTCTAACCACTGGGATCAGAGATTCAGTTTGGCATTCTGGGAATATTAGAGCTGGTGGATCGGATGATACCCTCCACAGCTGCTGTTTCTAAGAAAAGCTTGAGAACACACTCACGCACACACACCAGACATGTGTTCACATGAGCTACACACATGTAAATACACAAGCAAATACCACATCCAAGCAAAGGACATTACTGTCACACATGCACACACTTACAGTAATACACTTTAAGCAGCAATTAACTGTCAAGCCAGAAGAGCATTTGGCAAGCCTGGACAAAGGTTAACACACATATGTAGACACATAAGCTTAGCTACTTGATGTCATTTCCAGCAGCTATGCTTTTATGCCCTGACAGCTGTTTGATATAAGTGTGTGTGTGTGTTTGTGCAAAACAGCGTAGTGGAGTTTCTGTTGTACAATGCTAACACTGTTTTTTCTCCTATGTTTTTTCGCTCTCTTCAGGCTATTTTCCATTGACCAGTAAAGAGTCGGCAGAGAGAGGAACAGTAGAGAAGGCGAGCACGGGCGGAGAGGATAATTGCATTTCTGACTGCCCTGTGGGAACATGGGATATATAACCTCATCATTCACCTGTGAGGCTCTCCAGTAAACAACGGCAGATAGGTATGAACAGACACACACACAGACTGCAGGGAAATAAATCCTTAAAAAGCAGTAAAATATACAAATGTAGATGTTGTGTGGGTAAAGAAACAGGGACATGAGTCCATGTTTTACGTTGTTTAGAAGGATGACTGAAGCAGCTGTAGAGAGTGCAGATGTCCTCCTAAAACCATGTGATGTGATGTCATGTGATGTCATCAGCTGCCCCTCCCCGCTACCATGTCTGTCCCTCTGCAATCAGAGGGAGGATGAGGAGTGTCACCATGACAATAAGAAGCTGGAGCAGCAGGTTAGCAACACAAAATATGGTGTATCACATTAATAATATACCATATTAAAATGATGCACACTACCGCTCCTCACATGCTCACTTTATGACCAATTGTGTCCTCACTCACAGAAAAACTGTAATCAGGTGCAACCAAAGAAAAAAATTAAGGTAAACTAAAATAATTCTGCTTGTCATTATTCATTCTTACTTGAAACATGTATTGCATTGTACTCTATGAATTTGTAATATTGCACACTTGTATGTGTATTTTAGGCCAAAGGAAAGTTAGTGCGGAGTATGGCTGTCTGCGAGGAGTACTCACCATTTGAAGAAACCCAGGTAACACCAGTGGTGGAAGAAGTACTCAAAAGAATAAAGGTATTTAAAAGTATACTTAAAAGTAAAATTACTCATCATGTGGAATGGACCATTACAGAATAATGTATATTATATTATTGGATGTTAATCTATAATTTGATAGATTAATGCATGTATGATTTTAATGTTAGAACGGGTTCAAGTGGGGCTAATTTTAATTGCTTTATATACTGTTGTGTAGTGTGCTTAATCTATAATACTAATATATCATATTTTATTTGTTGATAATATTTTGTAATAATAATTTTAATATGTTAAGTAACAATTTATCAAATAAATGTAAAAATAATAATTATAAAGTTAATTAAAATTGTACTTAAGTACAGTACTTACATTACACCCCTTGGTAACCACCACACACACACACACACACACACACACACACACACACACACACACTCACACACACACACACACACACACACACACACACACACACACACACACACACACACACACACTCACTCACACATACCCAGATCATCATCCACCTCCTAATCATCACCACATTCACATTACTCTTTTTTTATTTTATTTCCTCTCAGGCATCTCCAGACGCAAACATCTTATCTAGCTGCCATGACAACGAGAGGACTTCCTGTAAGGAGGAAGAACAGGAGCACAGCGCAGATCCAAAGAAACATTCACTGTCCAAAGGTGTGTGTGTGTGTGTGTGATTGATATCTCATAAAAGAAAAGACAAGAGAAAGCTAATAAAATGTAATAAAAATGGGATTCAGTGGCACTATTTAGATGTAGTTCTCCAGGGGTGTTTAATATTGCAGTGCGCCTTTTTGTATTTTATTTTTATTTTTTTGTCTCGTAATACATCTTGCATGCCTGTGTCACTCTCAGAGTCCAGCGTGGAATACACCGACTCCACCGGCATAGACCTGCACCAGTTTATCGTCGACACCCTCAACAGCAACCCCAGAGACCGCATGATGCTGCTGAAACTGGAGCAGGACATGATCGACTTCATCACCAGCAATAGGTGTGTGTGTGTGTGTGTGTGCGCGTGGGTGCAAAGGAGAGTACATAACCATGGGTTGTCAATGAGCTACTGTATCTATCTGTTTAAACGTGCTGAAATAAAACTTGTGTGCATGCTTTATCTTATTAAAAGCTGAATATGGTTGTTTGATCATTTAAAGGACCAGTTCACACCAAAATCATAAAAAAATTATTCAGTGCTATTTATCAATCTGGATAGTTTTGGTGTGAGTTGCCAGTTACTCCAGATAATCCATATACCTTGTTGTGAGCAGTTTCATGTAGGAACTATTTTCTTTCTAGTAAACTACACCTAAAACCGTATCACCGCACTGAAGGAATCGGGCATGCACTCATGGATGAGAGGCCTACACCTACACTGTAGTTTGGTAGTAAGAAAAAAGGTTCCTACTTGAAACTGCTCATAACAAGGTCTGTAGATTATTTTAGTAACCAAAATCACACCAAAATCTAGATTGATAAATAGCACCACAGGTAAAAGGAAGATATGTATTTTTTCTTTTGGGGTGAACTGTCCCTTTAAGATATGTTTCCAGCTCATATATTATTATTTTGTCCATACAGCTTATTTAGTGTACTGATCAATATATTGAGCCAGTTATGTCACTGTGGGTGTGTTTGAGCCACCGGGGAGGAAATTGGAAATAGAACCAGTCTTAATCTATCTCCCACTGTTACCTTTCGGTATCTCCCTTCTTCTCTCTCTCTTTCTCACTTCTCCATTCCTAGCTCCCTCGTTCTATACTTGTTTTCCTCTCTGCCTCTTTCCTTTTCCCCCCTTTCACTAATTTTCTTATATCCTGCCTCTGTTTTCCCACATCTCAGTCCCTTTAAGAAGTTCCCTCACATGTCGTCCTACCACCGTATGCTGGTCCATCGGGTGGCGGCCTACTTTGGCATGGAGCACAATGTAGACCAGACAGGCAAGTCTGTCATCATCAACAGAACCAGCAGCACGCGCATGTAAGCAGGCATAATGTGTCCCTGCATGTAAATCCTTGCCTTTTAAGCGTTTATTGTGAAGTAACAGCGGTTGTTACTTGTTTGTCTTACAGACCGGAGCAGCGTTTTCTGGACGAGGTGCATAAGGACAAGACTGAAGAGATCCACTGCTGGAAAATTATTTTGAAGAGAGACAGCTCAGATGACCAGGTATGTCTGTCCTCATATCTCTATAGCTGCCTGTCTCTGTGGAACGTCCTCTATAATTGACATTGATAGTATCCTCTCAGCGTTTTGACCAATTCCCGTTTCTCTCCTCACAGACCCGACTTCACCCCTTAAGGGAGAAGCAAAGCAAGTCAATGGAGGAGAGAGAAGAGGAGTACCAACGAGCACGAGACCGAATCTTCAACCAAGAGGTGAGACAGGGAGAGAGAGAAAGAGCAGGCAGACAGGCAGATATGACATAGAGACAAAAAGGAGACTTACTAATTTCTCCGTACTTTTACAGCCAGTCTGCACCCAGGAGAGCGCCCATGCAGAAACCAGGTAACCTTGCCTACAGTATATTCTCACCATGTGCCTTTTCAGCTTTTTATATTTATATGAGGACATTAATATATGTCTGTGTGTGCGTGCTGTGTGCAGGGCTGCGGAGGAGTACAATCCATATGCTGAGACCCAGAGGAGAAGGCAGCTCTTCAGGTAGAGCTCTGTCTGCACAGACGCAAAGTCATTTATCATCTTAATCTGGTCAGCCCGGCTACAACAGAGCTTTTCAGAATCTGCAGTGGAAACAAAATGAAGACCTAGATTTAGGTTTTTTTTTGTGTCAGGGTTTAGGATTGTTGGAAATCAGCACATTCTGAAGGAAAGTTTTTACATATTATCTATGTCAGTGAATATATTCATAGCCTTCATTATGTGTGGCATATCAGCAGGTGTGAAAGCCACTTCATAGGAGTGTAAATTACAAATTTCATCACAATACAATATTATAGTGATTCTCTGGACAGCGGACATTCAGGGGCCTGTGATCGACATGACACGATATAATAAGGCCATTTAATTGTTACATTTATACCGACTCACAAAAAGCAACTAAAATATGATTTGACAATTTTATTACTGAGCTCTTAAATAAATAAAAATCTATTCTTTTTAATTAAAAGAATCTTAAAAAGATATTAAAGATGATGGTATGTATCGATGTTTTCACTTTGCATAGATAACATTGGATCGTTGATCATTGAACCAATATACGGATCCTGATCTCACCCCTACCACTTTGTCCTACATTCACATAAATGTCATGCGGTAATAAGGTTGTAGGATAATTCTGGATGTGCCTCACAGGGGGAGCCGTGACAGCTCAGGCTCCAGCTGGACGGGCAGCAGCAGGCAGAGTAGCACTGAGACAGACTGTCGCTATAGCAACGACCCCCGACCTTGGAGCAGCACAGACTCTTCTGATTCTTCCTACCAATGGACGAGTCCCGCCCTGAAACCCTGCCAAGTTGCCAACCACAGCTGGGACGCACGTTCAGGTGCAGCCTTTTTATTTATTTTTTCACCTTGAGTGATAACCCTTCTTAACACTTCTCTGTCACACCTTTAAAGGTGTAAATTCAGCTATCGAGGGTGAGACACTTCACTCCTCTCTTACCTGTATGGAAGCAAACTTATTCGCAAATTTCATCACCACACCACACATTTAAAATGGCTCTTTAGAAATGATGTTGGTTCTTTATTCAGCAGCATCTAATTAACAAAAAAGGAGTGGAAGAAAATGAAACTCCATGAACCTTCACACCATAGCTGTAAATGTTCACACAACACCTCCAGTCTTCTTCACGTACTCAAGAAAAACACGTCATTGCTAAAGGGCACAGTATGGTTTTAGCACAGGAATGGGGGGAGTGTATAGTTAAAAAAACAAACATTTTCCCTCCTAGCTTTTTCAGATCACAAATCATCTAGTGACTTTGGAGCTTTTTTATCCAGAGGAGGATATGCTCTTTTTTTTTAGGAATGCAATGATCACATACACACAGTTTTACAAGCTGCCTGATCTGCTGGCCACTGAGCAGCTCCACTGGAGCATATGGGGTGAAGAGCCTTGCTCATGGGCAGAGGTGGTAATGCTTTTTTCCCACCCAAATGAATTAATATATTCACCCGGGGATTTAACTGACTATCTTCAGGTCATAATCTTGCTTCTTCAACCTTTAGGCCATCACTGCCTGGCTGATTGCTAGCTACTACATTCATTAGAAAAGACAACACTGCGAAGGACACAGTGCACTTTGTTTTCCACAGCTTTGTTTTTCCCGGGAGATCGTACCCGGTGACAGTGAAAATTGCATAATGAAACAAGGCTTATAGGGAAACAATCTAAATACCAATGGTGTCATTATTCTTTAACCATTACATTGTGCAATCAACATTTACTTCATAATGATAAGTTAAGGCAAAAAAACTTTGTCTATTGCCACTTTAAGATGTTGAAATTTGACTATATGCAGTGATAATAAAGTTCTTCCTCTTTATTTTATCATCTCTCTGTCTCTCTGTCTCTCTCTCTCCCAGGCTCCATCCCTCTTTTCAGACTGCCATCCACTTGCCCTCACCCCGCCTCCTCTCCCATTATAGATGATGGGGCTCCTAACTCTGCCTACATCATAGAGAACGGGATCCCGCCGGGAAGCATACTAGTGAACCCACATACTGGTACATACAACACACACACACACATACACCAGTATATTACATGCACAACACATACACATTTATCACACTCAAACCTTTGACCTCTTAGGGCAGCCTTTCCTGAACCCTGATGGAACACCTGCTGTGTACAACCCTCCGGACAGTCAACAGCCAATCAGGATCCAGACTCAGCTGCAAGGCACTCCCTCTCAGCAGCAGGTAGCGCGCACACACAGTAGGAAGTGTTTGACATGCAAGAGATGTTCAGACTGACATACATAGCTGTACATGTGGCTGTTTGTGTCTTTATCTCTGTCCCCGCGTGCGTCTCTCTCAGGTGGTTCAGTACTCATCTGTCTCTTACACGGCTCCACAGATGTTGCCTGTCACTCCTTCACAGCCATATGCCACAGTATGTATCGCTGTACAGTCTTACAACTGCCGCACATACGTGTGTTTTCAGTATGCATGTGTGTTTACGGGCTCCCATGTGCATGTTGTTGACCTCCTTTCTCTTGACCGACAGATTGAAGATCTCTCCTCGCAGTTTGCTCATGTGAGCTGTCAGTCAACGGGTGAAGCCCCACCCCTCTACCCTCCCGCCCAGGGTTACATCTATGCAGCTCCTCCCCCCCTTCCCAACCCCCCCAACCCCTCCAGCTACTGCCAGCCATCACCTCCGGTACGGATGCACATGCCCTTCATATTTTAAAGTTGAGAATAAAGTCAAACTTTCACTCGCTAACGCTAGTAGTTTGTTTTATTCTTAAATGATAGAGAGTTATTCTCAACATTTATTTTTGAAATGTAAAATCTAAAAAAATCTATCTAATAATGTTTTCTTATGCCTGGCCCTAATACTCTTCCGTACGTTTTTGATTAAGTACATGAAACAATAATTTTATGGTCATGTAAGATGTATTAAATATTACTGTTTTAAGAAAACAACATGCATACATTCTGGATTGAATAACTTAAATTCTAGTTATTTATATTTCGAAAGGATTTAGCTATGTAATGGAACAGTTTAAGGTAGTTTAATAGTATTCATATTATTTCCCTATAGTTACCTGTGTATTACTACGGCCAGTACCCTACCTCAGCTCAGCACCCATGCAGGCCTGTCTCACCGAGCCAGCACATCCACAGCCAAGCATGCACAACCAACAGGTGTGTGTGTGTGTGTGTGTGTGTGTGTGTGTGTGTGTGTGTGTGTGTGTGAGAGAGAGACGCAGGCCGTGGTAGTAGAGGAGGGGGCCGTTACACTGTCAGAGATGTAGTCTGAGGGTCTCACAGTGAACCGGTCTCTTTTCCTGCTGCTTCTATTCAACGCAACGACAGAGAGCAAGGAGACACACATTTAAACACTGTCCTGTATTAGAATTTAGAGCATCTTAATGAGCGAATGTATTTGAAACAGCTGTCTATGAACACCATCTCGGCATCAGTGTGCGTTAACAAAATAGACAAAAATGAATGTATATAATTATACAAGACTCAAAGCGCCGACATCTGAACAGAAATGCAAATGACTCCATCAGTAGGACTGCATGAAGGATGGAGAAATGTGAATGTATTTCCTAAGCAGGCTTCTTGTTGCTGTTTTTATTTAATATTGCCAATAAAGATTTAAGTGTAAATACTGAATTGATAAATAAATATGTATCCAAAGATTAGTCGACTTATTGATTAGTTGATCAACAGAAAAGTAATGGTCAACTATTTTGATAAATTGTTTATTTTGTAAAGTAATTTCTCATGCAGAAATGGAGATTTCTAAAAGAAAATCCCATTTTATATCATATTATATTCAATGTCTTTGATGTCTTTCACTTTTTTATGACATTTTATAGAACAATCAATTAATCTAGAAAATAATCTGAAGGTTAATTGATAATGAACATGGTTAGTTGCAGCCCTATATCCAACCAAATGTTTGCCCTCTCTTTTTTATTAATGTTGTATTGAAGCTACCACCCAGCTCTTTTTATTTGTTCTAAAATAACTGTAAAACTCTCTTGTGGCTTCATTGTTATATTAACAATTTGCTAAACAAACTCCAGAGATGAAATTTGTTGATAATAACCTTTTATATAACTGTGTTTGCAGCCAGTTACGCCCCTGCTGTGGGGGTGCAGCAGTCCTCACACACCCAGGTGCAGGCTGTGCTAGGGACCTACTCACCAATGGCCTCTCATCAGCGTAGCATAGCTCAGGTAAACACAAAGCACCCAAAGGTCTCGTTCTACCTCAGCCTCCAAAAGAAGCGTTTAGCACTTTAGAAAGTGCTTGTGGTCGCAAGTTCTTCGCTCCAACTTCACTTTCTTCTTCTTTTTTTCCTGTAGGGAGGTGTTTCAGTGTCATACCCACAGAGTAAAGTCGGAGTTGGTAGGGAGGCGGGTTACTGCTGCGTGGTGCCCCCACCCTCCCACCACGGCAGCTGCCATCCTCCCAGCTGCACCAACCTCAGTGCCCCAGCCTGGGGCGCACAGTACTGATGATGCCTCGACGGATGGAGCGATGATATTTGAGTTCCTGTGTGAACTCGTGTAGTTTCTTAACACAAACACCCTTTTTCACACTCCCTCCCCAACACCCGCCTTCCTCCTGACGATGCCCACAGGGTACACCGTTCACACTCATAGCAAGCATGTGCACACACACACACAGCACAAACCCACTCACAGACAGAAATGTACCACTGTACCAAAACTTAATAGTATGTATCAGAGCTGTTGTATTGAATGCATCATTTATATTCACAAATGGAGTTTTTTATTGATATTAAATTATATATTGTGTTCCAAGGAAATGCACTGTGTGAATAGAATAAAGTGCTGTGGCTGGATTGACGATGTCACATTTCTATATCATCCTGGCTCTTTGTTTCCTCTAATGTTGATGATGATGATGATGATGATGATGATGATGATGATGCTAATGCAAGTGCATGCAGGCATGGTGAGATACATACACCAGAAAATAAAGTACATTATATGAGGACATACTTTCTGTTCACAACAGTATAGGGATGCATGATACATATTTGTTTCCACCTAATTGCAGAGAAGATCAAGACTTGCCTGCAGGGGAATTAACATATAATTGTGCCTATTATTATTATTATTATTATTATTATTATTATTATTATTATTATTATCATGATGGCCCACTGGCAGAGGCAGACATAAAATACAATGCTTTTAAAAAAGGAAAAGATTCACTGGGAAAAAAAAGAAAAATACTTGAAGTTAGTATCACATGATAATCAAAATGATGTGTGCACTGTGGGGAAGCAGAGATATTGGTTGTTAACCTACCACTGAGTTCATAAATGGGAGATGAATGGCATTTTAATGTCTGAATAACTATCGAGCAAGTGAAATATGTTGCATTAACATGGTTGATCATTCAGGACATTATAGTTTAAGGGCGTTAATGTTAATGTTAAACTTTTCACACTCGTGAAAACAAGTCAATGTGGAAAAGGACAGAGGTTTCTCAATACGAGACTTTAGCGCCCCCTCCTGCTCACAGACTGTCAGCACACTGTCCTCACATGTAGCACAATAAAAGTCATTAGACCACTTCTTCATTTGCTCATCAGTTTGTACAGCTCTAGGGCTGCAACACTCGTTTACATTACTGATTAATCTGCAGAAGGTTCTGCAACATTTGAATTAGTCAAATGTGGGGGTTTCTGCATTCAAAATGGACTAAAAATAATTAACTGATTATCAAAATGTATGCCAAATAATTTCATGTTGATTGACTTATAATTATTTAAACTCCATTTCTACCAATGGGGAAATGATACATTCAATACATTTTTGACTCGTCATAGCAGGCAAAGCACAGGTGTTACTAATCCTGTTAACGATGTCTCTGCTCAAAGTGGAATTCAGTCGTCATTCATTTTATTATGTGCACCTGTGCTTTTCCTGCTGAGACATGTGGAAACTATCCAAATATACAGATCAATGTCCGATAGAATTTTACAAACACACAGAATCATTACATTATATTATAAAATGCTCTCCCTTTTAACTCTTCAGGCATCATTTTACTCTCATACAAGCAATAACTGATAACTGCCAATGTGTGTTATTGTTCAGATGCTGGGTGATTCATTTTGCACTGAAAGTGATTCATATTCTCCCCCAACAAATTCAATGAAACATATCCATCATCCACACAAGGCTTTAAAATTAAATTTAGATTTCATTACTGCAGTATTGAATGCAATATTTATACACACCAACGGTCTCAGAAAGCCAGCTCTATTCTACAGTCACACACACACACACACACACACACACACACAAACAAGCAAGCAAGCAGCCGTGCAGTGCAGGTTCCATGATCTTTAATAAAAGGCACATGTACAGCCATAGTGAGATGAGTGAGTCCACTGGCATAGAGACGAAGCATTAAAACACAGAAATACAGGAAGTAGAGGTCAGGAGGAGAGAGAGATCTATCTGCTTTAAAGTAGAATCTACTTAAGTAACATCTTCTTGTTCTCGTTCAAGTAAGTCTAACACTAATGTCACCGTGGTAAGGTAAACCCCGCCCCCCCCCCCCCCTGCCACACACACACACACACACACACACACACATCATCCATAACACCCCAAAGTCTGATCTTCCAGAGAAATCTTCTCCAGAGGGCCGTTAGGCTCCGAGCAGACGAAGAAGCTCGCAGTCTGGGTTTCTGATCCGTCCTCATGGGTCCCTGTTGCCTCCGAGTTCATCCATCAAGTGCCGTGCACACATCGATCTCATTGGCATCTTGTATTTTGCAGAGACCCAAAATCCAACCAGTATTCTCACACTGGAAAACCACCTGGCCCAGGTGTTCTGTCCGTCAGCTAGTTTGTGGTAATTTGAAGCAAGAAAAAACTCATTAATCAAAGCTGGTGTTTTATTTCAACTGAAATTTTGAGCATGATCAAATTCATATATAAAAAAAAAGTCTTCAGTCGGTCTCTTATGATGTCATTGGGGAAAATGCGACTAGTATTAGGGAGTTTTACTAACACATAACATAGACAACATTTTTTGTTACGGATCCCTTAATAAATAAAGGTGTCAGCGCTCTATTGTGGACAAACTATGTATTGGTTTCTGAATTACCTCAAAGTTTTGCATTTCTGTGCTGCAATTTCTTTTTACTTATCGTCCAACATACTCACTGATATTGATATAGCTGCAATAATTCTTGAATAATTTAGCTGCAGACATTCTTGAAATCAAGAATTTCTTTGAACAATATAAACTGTTAAATAAGAGCATGATATAAATGTAATAATAAAGAGTTAGATCTAGATAATGTGGTTATAAAGGACTTTTGTACTAAATTCCCAAATTAATTAGCAAATAATCAAATTACCAAAAAGCAGCTGACGCAAAGAGAACCTGAAGGTCTGTTGGTAACGCAGTCATGTCCTCAAGGATTGTTTTTCACATCAGGACATGTTCACAAGAATCTCACAGATCTGTTTACACACACACGCGCGCACGCACATACACACACAGGCACACACGCACACACGCTAAAACCCAAAAGAAAAAGAAAAAGGTTCACAGGTACTTAAATATTTAGGGTTAAGAGAAATAAAAATGGTATTAGTGTTAAAGGTTATATAAAACCACAGCTGGAGGAAGAAGAACTTATAATATGCATGCAGCCAGGCCATCTCTCCTCTTGTTTAAAGGTAAAAGGGGGTCACCGGGGGAAACGGCGTCTTTCGTCTGTTCTGGCAAAGCTTGAGACATAAAAATGGACACTTTTGTCAAAACAGAAAGAAATCGTTGACTAGACTCAGGCAAAAAGGGTGTAGAGGGAAGGGACAAACAAACACTCTCTCTCACTCACTCACTCACTCACTCACTCACTCACTCACTCACTCACTCACTCACTCACACCACATTCATTCACATGTCCAAAGAACAGCTCCGTAGAGTCAGTCGCTCTTTTTTCACATTATCACATCTTTGGGACATTTCAACATAAAAGCAGAGAGTTTGGGCCACACCCCAGGGTCCGTCACTTAACTCTCTTTCCCTCTCTCTCTTTCTCTCTCTTTCCCTCTCTCTCTCTCTCTCTCTCTCTCTCTCTCTCTCTCTCTCTCTCTCTCTCTCTCTCTCTTTTTCTTTCTCTGACACACACACACACACACACATGCACACAACAAATACACCCCAGCAAATCCTGTTATGTTTGGTGTGTGTGCTACCTTTGGCTGCGGGTGTCAGGGGTGAAAGGTCGACACAACATGACCTCAGGGAGCCTCCACAGGTACACACCAGAACTCCCCGCCCCCTCTCACCCCAACACCACCGCCTGTGCCTTCACAGGTTTCACCCCACCCCTCCATCCCATAACAATGCCCACCCATCTCCATTGCAACTCACAGCTCCCCGAGCAAGGGGTCTCACTATCTTGTAAAAGGAGGTAAGTGTAATTAGTGGGGTGTGTGTGTGTGTGTGTGTGTGTGTGTGTGTGTATGTGTGTGTGTGTGTGTGTGTGTGTGTGTGTGTGTGTGTGTGTGTGTGTGCGTGTGTGTGTACCCTGCGTGAATGTGTGTGAGAGCATATGTGTGTATTTGTGTGTGTGTAGGTGTTCAGAGGTATCAGTGGTTCAGTGGTGTCTTTCTTTAATCTTCATCACTCCTCTCTCTCTCTCAGCCCCTCG